>NC_054473.1:101907837-102207837 GCF_017639515.1 Carcharodon carcharias | reverse complement strand
TATTAAGACCGAGGCCTCCGATCTCTGCCACTTCCCTCCCTTCCACTATCCCACTGCACCAAACTTCCTCTTAAGGTTTTCCTACTACTCTGGCCTTAAATTCATATGTCTCCAGTTTCTCTCCTATCTCTCCTTATGCCCTGTCCAAGCACATCCTGTCCATAAGACCCAGCTCCTGCCTCGACCATATTCACGCTAAACAGCTGAGCACCTAACTTTCCTCCTGGCTTCCATTTTAGCTGATATTGCTCTCTCCCTTCAGGTGTTGCACCTCAACCCTCTCAAAAAACAGCCTTTGACCCTTCTGTCCTTGCAAACTACTGTCCCATCTCCAACCTCCCTTTCCTCTTCAAAGACCTTGAATGTGCTGTTGTTTCCCTAATTCGTTGCCATCTTTCCCGGACCTCCATGTTTGAATCTGACCAATCAGGTTTCTCCCTCTGTTACAAACTGAAACAGCTCTTATCAAAGTCACAAATGACATCCTGTGTGACTGTGAGAAAGAAACTTTCCATGGTCCTTCTCGACCTGTCTGCAGCCTTTGACACAGTGACCACACCATCCTCCTCCAATCCCTCTCCACTGTCGTCCAGCTGGGTGGGACTGCTCTTACCTGGCTCCGTTCATATCTAACCGTAGTCAGAGAATCGCTATCAATGGCTTCTCTGTCCACTCCCACATTGTTACCTCTTGTGTCCCACATGGATCTGTTCTTGGTCCTCTCCCAAATCCCAACTATCTGCTTTCCCTCAATGGCATCATCTGAAAAATGTCAGTTTCCACGTTTGCTGATGACACCCGCCTCACCACCATCTCTTGACTCCTCCACCGTTGCTAAATGATCAGACTGCTCATTTGACATTCAATCCTGGATGAGCAGAAATTTCCTCCAATTAAGTACTGGTTAAAGTCTTTGTCTTCTATCCACAGAAACTCCACTCCTTAACCACGGACTACAACAGGGCTAGAAGATCGGATAGGCAAGTGGCAGATGGAATACAGAGAAGTGTGAGGTGATGCATGTTGGCAGAAGGGATAGGGAAAGGCAATACACTCAATGGCACAGTCCTAAAGAGTGTGTAGGAACAGAAGGACCTGGGGGCTCATGTGGATAGGTCTTTGAAGGTGGCTGTGTAGTTAATAAAACAAATAGGATAAATATATGATATTTATAAATAGTGGCATTGAGTTTAAAATCAGGGAAGTTATGCTGAACCTTTGTAAAACTCTGGTTAGGCCCCAACTAAAGTATTGTGTCCAGTTCTGGTCACTGCACTTTAGGAAGGATGTGAGGGTCTTTGAGAAGGTGCAGAGGAGATTTACCAGAATGGTTCCAGAGATGGGACATTTTAGTTACAAGGTTAGGTTGGAGAAGCTGGGGTTGTTCTCCTTGGGGCAAAGGAGATTGAGGGGAGATATGATAGAAGTATACGAGACGATGGCAGGTTTAGATAAGGTAGACAAAGAAAAACTGTTCCTATTAGCTGATGGTACAAGGACTGGGTGAAGGGGCACACAGATTTAAAGGTTTGACCGAGATGCAGGTGGGACACAAAGACAAACCTTTTTTTATGCAATGAAATGTTGATGAGCTGGAACTCGCTGCCTATGAATATGGTGGCAATGGGCATACGAAGGAAATAAACTTGCAGGTCTTCGGGGATGGAAGGGAAAAATGGGACTGACAGGCTGAATGGCTTCCTTTTGTGCCATGCTGACACCTGGCAACGGTCTGCAACCTCGGTGTCATATTTGATCTCAAGATAACCACATCACTAAGACTATCTATTTCCATCCCTGCCTCAGTTCATTCGCTGCTGAGCTCTCATCCATTCCAATGTCACCTGTGTACTTGAACATTCCAACACACTCATACTTACCACCCACATTCAACCCTCTGTAAACCCCATATCATCCACAATCTGTTGACGCATTCTAACATGTACTGAAGGCCGTTCATGCTCATTGACCTATAAAGGCTCCTGGTTAAAGAACGCCTTCATTTTAAAATTTCCATCCTTGTATTCAAATCTCTCCATGGCCTCACTGGTGTTTGTTTGTGTCCATGCGTGCATTCGCGTGTGCGCGCACAGCGTTAGGAATGTCTTACTGTGTAACAATTTAACAGAGACACATCACTGACCTGAGGTTGCACTGAGAGATGAGTGTTCGATACTAGAGAGTTTAATCTTTGTTTTACATACAGAAGAGATGGCAGTAATAATTATAAAATAATAAGTGAAGCTTATTTTTTGAAACTTATTTTTTGAACTTACAATAAACAAAGGATGAGAGTCCGATTCAATGTTTCAGTCGCTCTTTCAAACAATTCCAGGCCCTGGCTACTGACATGTTGGGATTTGGTGGGTTGGGGAGAGAGTGGTACATATCTGCCCTCAAAAGAGCCAGGAGGGCCAGTCTGTCTCCCTGAGTGCACCATCACTCCTGGCCGGTGGTAGGTGGCGGGGGGGGGGGGGGGGGGGAGCGCGGAGAGAGAGGGAGAGAGAGACAGACAGAAGGGTAGGGGGCAGGCAGATGGAGTATGGAGGGGGAGAGGTGACGATGGGAGGGAGAATGGGGTGGAAGCAGGGAGGGTGAGGGAGCGGTGGAGAAGGGATCTTTAAAACTCAGGGACAGAGAGAGTGTCAGGACTGATAAGCCGTCGCTTTGGACTTTCCCCTTGTAGAATAAACTGGAGAACACAAAACAAAAATACAGCAAATCTTTACTACTGCCTGACTCAGAGTTTAGGAGCTGGTCTGTACCTTCAGCACAAAAGAGTAACACTGATACTAATAGCTTGTGAGAGATAAACCACATCATTGGCCGCAGTTTAATTTTATATAAAAGCAAACAATAGAACAGCAGGAGGTCCGAGCAGCAGTTGGAGAACAAGAATCATGCAAAACTTCTAAACTGTTGCAATGTCACTGGTAAACAAGAGGTGAACTACATACATAAATAGAAAATTATTAGGAGATAGGAATTCTCCGTCACTTGACTGGGAGTGCACAAATCTCGAACCTATTGTGTAACCTACTCACTAAACACTTACAAACAGGAATGGATCAGCTTTGTTCTGTGGAATGATCAGTATGAGCACGGTGGCTGGATGGGCTCCCCACTCCCTCAGTAATAACTCAGTGATCTAACCATGCACTGCAGGCTGTCCAAATCCTCATCAGGACTGATGAAAACTTGCAGAGTCCAGGCCCTCACAGAAGACATCCCCCGAAGACAGGAATAATTCAAACTCCAACAAGATCAGGACTTGGCCAAATGCTATTTAGAGAAAAGAAATGGCTGGAGTTGCCCGGGGATTTAGTCTGGATGAATTGAGACTTGTCTTACGAGTGGGAAGCATGCAAGGATATGTTTCTAAGCACACCAAGCAGACAGGGATTGGGAAGTTGATGGTTTACCCTTTAATCAGAGGGAGGTCAAGGGAAAGAGCATTGCAGTGTTGGCAGCCATAAGGAAGCTTCCCTTACCCTGTGTGACTCATGGTTACTACGAGTCTAAAATGCTGCAATAAGAGGCTCATTGAGAAGGAGCTCAATGCCTGGATCCTATGTAGATTTATCGTTTGATCAGCAGTGCTGTGGTACAAACGCAGTTCAGTAAATGTGTGATGAGCGGCTTTTATTGACGTCCAGAAGCTGCAGGATGGACAATGATGTCAGCCAGAAACTTTCGTACAATAATAAACATCCTCAGAAAATCTTCCCTTTCTTCTTGTTTTTTTCCATCGTTCTGGGGAATTGAAGAGAAAGCTCTCAGTTTGATTCACTCATCCACTGGTGCCATGGCACTCTGGCGAGGGACAGATGCTCAATCACAACTGGGGGAGGACGAGGGCGAGTGGAATGAGGGCTGGGGCAAGCTGGGCGAGGGCGAGCGGGGCAGAGGGCAAGCAGAGAGGGGGAGGGTGAGGGGACCGTGGGGGGTCAGGGGGGCAGGAAGTGTGAGGGGGCAGAAGGGTGAGTGGTGGGGCAAGCAAGGGCGACGTGAGTGGGGTGGTGAACGTGAGCGAGGGGAGGGTGAACGCAGGCGGGGAGGAGGGGGAGGGTAAACGTGAGTGGGGGAGGGGGAGGGTGAACACGAGCGAGGGGGCAAACACGAGCAGAGGGGAGTGCGATCACGGGGAAGGGGGGTGGGCGTCGTGAGCGGGTGGGAGGGTGACCGCGAGCAGGGAGGAGGGGGAGGATGAACGCGAGTGAGGTGGGGGGAGAAGGGCAAAAACAAGCGGAGGGGAGTGCGATCACGGGCGGGGGAGTGGGCGAACGCGAGCGGGAAGGGAGGGCGAAAGCGAGCCGAAAGGGAGGGGGAGGGCGAGCGGGAAGGGAGGGGGAGGTCGAGCGGGAAGGGAGGGGGAGGGCGAGCGGGAAGGGAGGGGGAGGGCGAGCGGGAAGGGAGGGGGAGGGCGAGCGGGAAGGGAGGGGGAGGGGGAGCGGGAAGGGAGGGGGAGGGCGAGCGGGAAGGGAGGGGGAGGGCGAGCGGGAAGGGAGGGGGAGGGCGAGCGGGAAGGGAGTGGGAGGGCGAGCGGGAAGGGAGGGGGGGGCGAGCGGGAAGGGAGGGGGAGGGCGAGCGGGAAGGGAGGGGGAGGGCGAGCGGGAAGGGAAGGGGAGGGCGAGCGGGAAGGGAGGGGGTGAACGCAAGTGGGGGGGTGAGGGCGAACGTGAGCAGGGAGGAGGGGGGAGGGTGAACATGAGCGGGAAGGGGGGGAGGGAGAACACGAGCGAGGGAAGTGAGCGAACACGAACGGGGAGGAGGGGGGGAGGGCGAACACGAGCTGGGGGAGGGCAGACGCGAGCGGGGAACAGGGCGAACACGAGCTGGGAGAAGGGCGGAAGCGTGCGGGGAGCAGGGGGGAGGATGATGCGAGCGGGGGGTAAGGCGAACACGAGCGGAGGGAGGGCAAACGCGAGCGAAGAGGGGTAGGGTGAACGCGAGCGGGGGGGAGTGCGATCACAGGCGGGGGGGAGTGGGCGAATGCGAGCGGGGGCAAAAATGAACGGGTGGAGGGCAAACGCAAGCAAGGGGGGAGGGGGAGGACGAGCGGGGGGTGAGGGAGAGTGTGGGGGGAGGGGGTGAATGCAAGTGGGGGGGTAGGGCGAACCTGAGCAGGGAGGAGGGGGGAAGGTGAACACGACCGGGAAGGAGGGGGTGAGCAAACGCGAGCAAGGAAAAGAGGGCGAATGCGAGTGGGGGCGAGGGTGACCTCGAGCGGGGCGAGGGGCGAACACGAGCAAGGGGGGAGGGGGAGGGCAAGTGGGGGGGAGGGGGTGAATGCAAGTGGGGGGTAGGGCAAACGTGAGCAGGGAGGAGAGTGAACATGAGCGAGAAGGTGGCGGGGCAGAGGGCGAACGCGAGCGGGGGCAGAGGGCGAACGCGAGCGGGCGGAGGGCGAACGCGAGCGGGCGGAGGGCGAACGCGAGCCGGGGGGAGGGCGAACGCGTGACGGGGGGAGGGCGAACGCGTGACGGGGGGAGGGCGAACGCGTGACGGGGGGAGGGCGAACGCGTGACGGGGGGAGGGCGAACGCGTGACGGGGGGAGGGCGAACGCGTGACGGGGGGAGGGCGAACGCGTGACGGGGGGAGGGCGAACGCGAGACGGGGGGAGGGCGAACGCGAGCCGGGAGGAGGGCGAACGCGAGCCGGGAGGAGGGCGAACGCGAGCCGGGAGGAGGGCGAACGCGAGCCGGGAGGAGGGCGAACGCGAGCCGGGAGGAGGGCGAACGCGAGCCGGGAGGAGGGCGAACGCGAGCCTGGGGGAGGGCGAACGCGAGCCTGGGGGAGGGCGAACGCGAGCCTGGGGGAGGGCGAACGCGAGCCTGGGGGAGGGCGAACGCGAGCCTGGGGGAGGGCGAACGCGAGCCTGGGGGAGGGCGAACGCGAGCCTGGGGGAGGGCGAACGCGAGCCTGGGGGAGGGCGAACGCGAGCCTGGGGGAGGGCGAACGCGAGCCTGGGGGAGGGCGAACGCGAGCCTGGGGGAGGGCGAACGCGAGCCTGGGGGAGGGCGAACGCGAGCCTGGGGGAGGGCGAACGCGAGCCTGGGGGAGGGCGAACGCGAGCCTGGGGGAGGGCGAACGCGAGCCTGGGGGAGGGCGAACGCGAGCCTGGGGGAGGGCGAATGCGAGCCTGGGGGATGGCGAACGCGAGCGGGGGGAGGGCCAATACAAATGGAGGGAGGGCCAACACAAATGGAGGGAGGTCGATCGTGAGCAGTGGGAGGGTGAACACGAGTGGGGGGGGAGGGAGAACGTGAGCGGGGGGGAGGGCGACCGCGAGCAACTGGGGAGGGCGAATGCGTGCAGGGGGGACGGCGGACGAGAGCGGAGGGAGGGGAATGCAAGTGTGGGGGGAGGGGTGAGGGCGAAAGCAAATTTTGGGGGGGAAAGGCGAAAGCAAGGTGGGAGGGGGAGGGCGAACGTGAGACGGGGGGGAGGGCGAATGCGAGCCGGGGGGGAGGGCGAATGCGAGCCGGGGGGGAGGGAGGGCGAACTTGACCAGGGAGAAAGTGGGAGGGTGAACATGGGCGGGAAGGAGGGTAGAAGGCAAACGCGAGCGAGAGGGTGGAGGGCAAACACAAACGGAGGGAGGCCGATCGTGAGCAGGGAGAGGGCAAACGCGAGAGGAGGGCGAACGCGAGCGGGGGGTGGGGGAACGCAAGCGGGGGGAGGGCGAACGCAAGCGGGGGGAAGGCGAACGCAAGCGGGGGGAGGGCGAATGCAAGCGGGGGGAGGGCGAACGCAAGCGGGGGGAGGGCGAACGAGAGCGGAAGGAGGGGGAACGCGTGCTGGGGGAGGGCGAACGTTACCAGGGAGAAGGTGGGAGGGTGAACATGGGCGGGAAGGAGGGTGGAGGGCGAACGCGAGCGAGAGGGTGGAGGGAAAACACAAATTGAGAGAGGGTGATCGTGAGCAGGGGGAGGGCAAACTTGAGCGGAGGGAGGGCGAACGCGAGCCGGGGGGAGGGCGAACGCGAGCCGGGGGAAAAGGCGAACGCTAGCCGGGGGGAGGGTGAACGCGAGCCGGGGGGAGGGCGAAGGCGAGCGGGGGGAGGGCGAAGGCGAGCCGGGGGGGGGAGGGCGAACGCGAGCCGGGGGGAGGGCGAACGCGAGCCGGGGGGGAGGGCGAACGCGAGCCGGGGGGAGGGCGAACGCGAGCCGGGAGGAGGGCGAACGCGAGCCGGGAGGAGGGCGAACGCGAGCCGGGAGGAGGGCGAACGCGAGCCGGGAGGAGGGCGAACGCGAGCCTGGAGGAGGGCGAACGCGAGCCTGGGGAGGGCGAACGCGAGCCTGGGGGAGGGCGAACGCGAGCCTGGGGGAGGGCGAACGCGAGCCTGGGGGAGGGCGAACGCGAGCCTGGGGGAGGGCGAACGCGAGCCTGGGGGAGGGCGAACGCGAGCCTGGGGGAGGGCGAACGCGAGCCTGGGGGAGGGCGAACGCGAGCCTGGGGGAGGGCCAATACAAATGGAGGGAGGGCCAACACAAATGGAGGGAGGTCGATCGTGAGCAGTGGGAGGGTGAACACGAGTGGGGGGGGAGGGAGAACGTGAGCGGGGGGGAGGGCGACCGCGAGCAACTGGGGAGGGCGAATGCGTGCAGGGGGGACGGCGGACGAGAGCGGAGGGAGGGGAATGCAAGTGTGGGGGGAGGGGTGAGGGCGAAAGCAAATTTTGGGGGGGAAGGCGAAAGCAAGGTGGGAGGGGGAGGGCGAACGTGAGCCGGGGGGGAGGGCGAATGCGAGCCGGGGGGGAGGGCGAATGCGAGCCGGGGGGGAGGGAGGGCGAACTTGACCAGGGAGAAAGTGGGAGGGTGAACATGGGCGGGAAGGAGGGTAGAAGGCAAACGCGAGCGAGAGGGTGGAGGGCAAACACAAACGGAGGGAGGCCGATCGTGAGCAGGGAGAGGGCAAACGCGAGAGGAGGGCGAACGCGAGCGGGGGGTGGGGGAACGCAAGCGGGGGGAGGGCGAACGCAAGCGGGGGGAAGGCGAACGCAAGCGGGGGGAGGGCGAACGCAAGCGGGGGGAGGGCGAACGCAAGCGGGGGGAGGGCGAACGCAAGCGGGGGGAGGGCGAACGCAAGCGGGGGGAGGGCGAACGAGAGCGGAAGGAGGGGGAACGAGAGCGGAAGGAGGGGGAACGCGTGCTGGGGGAGGGCGAACGTTACCAGGGAGAAGGTGGGAGGGTGAACATGGGCGGGAAGGAGGGTGGAGGGCGAACGCGAGCGAGAGGGTGGAGGGAAAACACAAATTGAGAGAGGGTGATCGTGAGCAGGGGGAGGGCAAACTTGAGCGGAGGGAGGGCGAACGCGAGCCGGGGGGAGGGCGAACGCGAGCCGGGGGAAAAGGCGAACGCTAGCCGGGGGGGAGGGTGAACGCGAGCCGGGGGGAGGGCGAAGGCGAGCGGGGGGAGGGCGAAGGCGAGCCGGGGGGGGGAGGGCAAACGTGAGCCGGGGGGAGGGCAAACGCGAGCCGGGGGGAGGGCAAACGCGAGCCGGGGGGAGGGCGAACGCGAGCCGGGGGGAGGGCGAACGCGAGCCGGGGGGAGGGCGAACGCGAGCGGGGAAGATGGGCGAATGTGAATGTGGGGGGGAAGGCGAAAGCAAGCGGAGGGAGGGTGAACGCGAGCGGGGAGGGCGAACGTGATCCGGGGGGAGGGCGAACGCGAGCGGGGAGGGGGAATTGCGAAAGCGAATGTGGGGAGGAAGGCGAAAGCAAGCGGGTGGAGGGCGAAATAGTCCGGGGATGAGGGGAGAGGGCGAACGTGAGTGGGGAGGAGGGGGTAGGGCAAACGCGAGCCGGGGGGGGGGGGGGGGGGAGGGCGAACGCGAGCGAAGGGGGGGAGGGGGAGGGTGAATGCGTGCAGGGGGTGGAGGGGGAGGATGAATGCGAGTGGGGAGGAGGGGGGAGGGCGAACGCGAGCATAGGGTGGAGGGGGAGGATGAACGCACGTGGGGAGGAAGGGGGAGGGTGAACGCGAGTGGGGAGGAGGGTGAACGTGAGAGGGGGAGATGGAGGAGGGTGAACGTGAACGAGGGGACATGGGGGGAGGGTGAACGAGAACGAGGGGACATGGGGGGAGGGTGAACGAGAACGAGGGGACACGGGGGGAGGGTGAACGCAAGCGGGGGAGGAAGGGGAGGTGAACACGAGCCAGGACAAGAAGGGAGGGGTGAACGCGAGCCAGGACGAGAAGGAGGGAGGGCGAAAGCGAGCCAGGGCATGAAGGGGGTGGGCGAACGCGACAGGGCGAGATGGGGGGAGGGTGAACACGAGCAGAGAGGAGGAGGGAGGGCGAACGCGAGCCGGGGGAGGGGGAGGGCGAAAGCGAGCCGGGGGGGGGGGGGGGGGGTGGGAGGGCAAACGCGAGCCGGGGGGGGGGAGAGGGCGAACGCAAGCCGGGGGGAGGTTGAACACGAGCCGGGGGGGAGGGCGAAGCAAGCCGGGGGGGAGGGCGAACGCGAGCGGGAAGATGGGCGAAAGCGAATGTGGGGGGGAAGGCGAAAGCAAGCGGGGGGCAGGGCGAATTAGCCCGGGGATGAGGGGAGAGGGCGAATGCGAGCGGGGTGGAGTGGGGGGTGGGAGGGCGAACGCGAGCGGGGAGGAGTGGGGGGTGGGAGGGCAAACGCGATCCGGGGGAGAGGGCGATCGCGAGCAGGGAGGGGGAATGCGAAAGCGAATGTGGGGAGGAAGGCGAAAGCAAGGGGGGGAGGGAGAACGCGAGCCGGGGGGAGGGCGGGAGAGGGCGAACGCGAGCAGGGAGGAGAGGGCGAAAGCGTGCAGGGGGAGGGTGAACGCGAGCGGGCAGAGGGAGGGTGAACATGAGCTGGGAGGAGGGGGGAGGGCGAACGCGAGCAGGGGGTGGAGGGGGAGGATGAACGCGAGCAGGAGGAGGAAGGGGGAGGGTGAACGCGAGTGGGGAGGACGGTGAACGTGAGAGAGGGAGATGGGGGGAGGGTGAACGTGAGAGGGGGAGATGGAGGAGGGTGAACGCGAACGAGGGGACATGGGGGAGGGTGAACGCGAACGAGGGGACATGGGGGAGGGTGAATGCGAACGAGGGGAGGGTGAACGTGAACGAGGGGACATGGGGGAGGGTGAACGCGAACGAGGGGACATGGGGGGAGGGTGAACGCGAACGAGGGGACATGGGGGGGAGGGTGAACACAAACGAGGGGACATGGGGGGAGGGTGAACGAGAACGAGGGGACATGGGGGAGGGTGAACGTGAACGAGGGGACATGGGGGGAGGGTGAACGAGAACGAGGGGACACGGGGGGAGGGTGAACGCAAGCGGGGGAGGAAGGGGAGGTGAACACGAGCCAGGGCAAGAAGGGAGGGGTGAACGCGAGCCAGGACGAGAAGGAGGGAGGGCGAAAGCGAGCCAGGGCATGAAGGGGGTGGGCGAACGCGACAGGGCGAGATGGGGGGAGGGTGAACACGAGCAGAGAGGAGGAGGGGCGAACGCGAGCCGGGGGAGGGGGAGGGCGAAAGCGAGCCGGGGGGGGGGGGGGGGGTGGGGGGGCAAACGCGAGCCGGGGGGGGGGAGAGGGCGAACGCAAGCCGGGGGGAGGTTGAACACGAGCCGGGGGGGAGGGCGAAGCAAGCCGGGGGGGAGGGCGAACGCGAGCGGGAAGATGGGCGAAAGCGAATGTGGGGGGGAAGGCGAAAGCAAGCGGGGGGGAGGGCGAATTAGCCCGGGGATGAGGGGAGAGGGCGAATGCGAGCGGGGTGGAGTGGGGGGTGGGAGGGCGAACGCGAGCGGGGAGGAGTGGGGGGTGGGAGGGCAAACGCGATCCGGGGGAGAGGGCGATCGCGAGCAGGGAGGGTGAATGCGAAAGCGAATGTGGGGAGGAAGGCGAAAGCAAGGGGGGGAGGGAGAACGCGAGCCGGGGGGAGGGCGGGAGAGGGCGAACGCGAGCAGGGAGGAGAGGGCGAAAGCGTGCAGGGGGAGGGTGAACGCGAGCGGGCAGAGGGAGGGTGAACATGAGCTGGGAGGAGGGGGGAGGGCGAACGCGAGCAGGGGGTGGAGGGGGAGGATGAACGCGAGCAGGAGGAGGAAGGGGGAGGGTGAACGCGAGTGGGGAGGACGGTGAACGTGAGAGAGGGAGATGGGGGGAGGGTGAACGTGAGAGGGGGAGATGGAGGAGGGTGAACGCGAACGAGGGGACATGGGGGAGGGTGAACGCGAACGAGGGGACATGGGGGAGGGTGAATGCGAACGAGGGGACATGGGGGAGGGTGAACGTGAACGAGGGGACATGGGGGAGGGTGAACGCGAACGAGGGGACATGGGGGGAGGGTGAACGCGAACGAGGGGACATGGGGGGGAGGGTGAACACAAACGAGGGGACATGGGGGGAGGGTGAACGAGAACGAGGGGACATGGGGGAGGGTGAACGTGAACGAGGGGACATGGGGGGAGGGTGAACGCGAACGAGGGGACATGGGGGGGAGGGTGAACACCAACGAGGGGACATGGGGGGAGGGTGAACGAGAACGAGGGGACGGGTGGGGAGGGCAAACGTGAGGCGGGGGGGAGGCGAACGCGAGCCGGGGGGGGGGGGAGGGCGAACGCGAGGCGGGGGGGGGGGAGAGCAAACGTGAGCGGGGGGGGCGAGGGATGGGGGCAAAAGCAAATATGGGGAGGAAGGCGAAAGCGAGCGGGTGAGGGCGAACGCAAGCCGGGGGGGGAAGGTGAACGCGAGCTGGGGGGGGAGGGCGAACGCGAGCCGGAGGGGGAGGGCGAACGCGAGCCCGGGGGGGAGGGCGAACGCGAGCCCGGGGGGGAGGGCGAACGCGAGCCCGGGGGGGAGGGAGAACGCGAGCCGGGGGGGGAGGGAGAACGCGAGCCGGGCGGGTGAGGGCGAACGCAAGCCCGGGGGGGAGGGAGAACGCGAGCCCGGGGGGGGGAGGGAGAACGCGAGCCGGGGGGGAGGGCAAACGTGAGCCGGGGGCAGGAGGGCGAACGCGAGCCGGGGGGGGGGGGGGAGGGCGAACGCGAGCCGGGGGGGGGGGGGGGGGCGAAGCGAGCCAGGGGGGAGGGCGAAGCGAGCCAGGGGGGAGGGCGAACGCGAGCGGGGAAGATGGGCGAAAGCGAATGTGGGGGGGAAGGCGAAAGCAAGTGGGGGGAGGGCCAATTAGCCCGGGGATGAGGGGAGAGGGCGAACATGAGCGGGGGGGAGTGGGGGGTGGGAGGGGGAACGCGATCCAGGGGGGAGGGCAATCGCGAGCGGGGAAGATGGGCGAAAGCGAATGTGGGGGGGAAGGCGAAAGCAAGTGGGGGGAGGGCGAATTAGCCCGGGGATGAGGGGAGAGGGCGAACGCGAGCGGGGAGGAGTGGGGGGTGGGAGGGGGAACGCGATCCGGGGGGGAGGGCGATCGCGAGCGGGGATGGGGGAATGCGAAAGCGAATGTGGGGAGGAAGGCGAAAGCAAGGCGGGGAGGGCGAACGTGAGCCGGGGAAATGGCGGGGGAGGGTGAATGCGAGCGAGCGGAGGGTGAACGCGAGCCAGGGCGAGAAGGGGGGAGGGCAAATGCGAGCGAAGGCGGGGAGGGGGAGGGTGAACATGAGCGGGGAGGAGGGGGGAGGGCGAACACGAGCAGGGGGTGGAGGGGGAGGATGAACGCGAGCATGGGGAGGAAGGGGGAGGGTGAACGCGAGTGGGGAGAAGGGTGAACGTGAGAGAGGGAGATGGGGGGAGGGTGAACGTGAGGGGGGGATGGAGGAGAGTGAACGCGAATGAGGGGACATGGGGGAGGGTGAACGCGAACAAGGGGACATGGGGGAGGGTGAACGTGAACAAGGGGACATGGGGCGAGGGTGAATGCGAACGCGGGGACATGGGGGGAGGGTGAACGCGAACGAGGGGACATGGGGGGAGGGTGAACGCGAACGAGGGGACATGGGGGGAGGGTGAACGAGAACGAGGGGACGGGGGGCAGGGCGAACGCGAGGCGGGGGGGGAGGGCGAACGCGAGCCGGGGGGGGAGGGCGAACGCGAGGCGGGGGGGGGGGGAGCAAACGCGAACGGGGGGCGAGGGATGAGGGCAAAAGCAAATATGGGGAGGAAGGCGAAAGCGAGCGGGCGAGGGTGAACGCGAGCCGGGGGGGGGGGGGGGAGGGGAGGGTGAACGCGAGCTGGGGGGGGGGGGGGGGAGGGTGAACGCGAGCCGGGGGGGGGGGGGGGGAGGGTGAACGCGAGCCGGGGGGGGGGGAGGGCGAACGCGAGCCGGGGGGGAGGGCGAACGCGAGCCGGGGGGGAGGGCGAACGCGAGCTGGGGGGTGGGGGGAGGGCGAACGCGAGCCGGGGGGGGGGGGGGGGGTGAGGGCGAACGCGGGCCGGGGGTGGGAGGGTGAACGCGAGCCGGGTGGGGGGGAGAGGGAAGGGCGAACGCGAGCGGGGGGAGGGCAAACGCAAGCGGGGGGAGGGCAAACGCAAGCGGGGGGAGGGTGAACGCAAGCGAAGGGGATGGAGGGGGAGGTTGAACATGAGCAGGGAGGAGGGGGGAGGGCGAACGCGAGCAGGGGGGTGGAGGGGGAGGATGAACGTGAGTGGGGAGGAGGGGTAAGGGTGAACGCGAGCTAGGGCAAATGCAAGCGTCTGGAGGGGGGGGGAGGGTGAACGCGAGTGGGGAGGAGGGTGAACGTGAGAGAGGGAGATGGGGGGGAGGGTGAACGCGACAGGGCGAGAAGGTTGGAGGGTGAACGAGACAGGGTGAGATGGGGGGAGGGTGAACGCGACAGGGCGAGATGGGGGGAGGGTGAACGCGACAGGGCGAGATGGGGGGAGGGTGAACGCGACAGGGCGAGAAGGGGGGGAGGGTGAACACGAGCAGGGAGGAGGAGGGAGGGCGAACGTGAGCCGGGGGCAGGGCGAACGTGAGCCGGGGGCAGGGCGAACGCGAGCCGGGGGCAGGGCGAACGCGAGCCGGGGGCAGGGCGAACGCGAGCCGGGGGCAGGGCGAACGCGAGCCGGGGGCAGGGCGAACGCGAGCCGGGGGCAGGGCGAACGCGAGCCGGGGGCAGGGCGAACGCGAGCCGGGGGCAGGGCGAACGCGAGCCGGGGGCAGGGCGAACGCGAGCCGGGGGCAGGGCGAACGCGAGCCGGGGGCAGGGCGAACGCGAGCCGGGGGCAGGGCGAACGTGAGCCGGGAGAAGGTGGGAGGGTGAACATGAGTGGGAAGGAGGGGGGAGGGCGAACGCGAGCAGGGTGGAGGGGGGAGGACGAACGCGAACGAGAGGGTGGAGGGCAAACACAAATGGACGGAGGGTGATCGTGAGAAGGGGGAGGGCGATCGTGAAAAGGGGAGGGCGATCGTGAAAAGGGGAGGGCGATCGTGAAAAGGGGAGGGCAAACGCGAGCGGGTGGAGGGCAGACGCAAGTGTGGGGGAGGGCAGACGCGAGTGTGGGGGAGAGGGATGAGGGCGAAAGCAAATATGGGGAGGAAGGCGAAAGCGAGCGGGAGGGGGAGGGCGAACTCAAGCGGGGGGAGGGCGAACGCGTGCGGAGATGAGGGGAGAGGGTGGACGTGAGCGGGGGGAGGGTGGACGTGAGCGGTGGGAGGGCGGACACGAGCGGGGGTGTTGGGGGAGGGCGGACGCGAGCGGGGGTGTTGGGGGGAGGGTGAACTTGAGTGGGGAGGGCGAACGCGAGCGGGGGGGAGTGGGGAGGGCGAACGTGAGTGGGGGGGAGTGGGGAGGGCGAACGCGAGCGGCGGGGAGTGGGGAGGGCGAACGCGAGCGGTGGGGAATGGGGAGGGCGAACGCGGGCAGGGGGGAGTGGGGAGGGCGAACGCGAGCAGGGGGGAGTGGGGAGGGCGAACGCGAGCAGGGGGGAGTGGGGAGGGCGAACGCGAGCAGGGGGGAGTGGGGAGGGCGAACGCGAGCAGGGGGGAGTGGGGAGGGCGAACGCGAGTGGGGAGGAGGGTGAACGTGATGGGGAGATGAGGGGAGGCTGAACGCAAGCAGGGAGGGGGGAGGGTGAACGCGAGCAGGGAGGAGGGGGAGGGTGAATGCATGAGGGCGAGACGGCGGGGAGGGCGAATGCGAGGGCAAATGCGAGCGGGGGAGGGTGAACGCGAGTGGGGAGGAGGGTGAACTTAAGAGGGGAGATCGGGGGAAGGTGAACGCAAGCAGGGGGAAGGGCGAGCAGACATGGGGTGCCTCAGAGGATGCCCCCTCTCATTCCAACCCATTCTCTTTCACACTTGCAGGCGCCCAATCTCTCCATGCAGCCCCCTCACAGACACACACGCTCCTTTGTCACATACATAAACGTGCATGAATTCTCCCTCATGCCCTTTCCCCTGCTCACCTGCACTTCCCCCTCCTCGCAGTCACCTGGACAAACCCATTCTCCAACGCGCTCCTCCCACCTTGCGCGTGGATACCCCGACTCCACCTCCGCCGGCCAGCGCGCGGTCCCAGACCCCGCCAGCCGGCGCGCGCTCACCGACTCCACCCCCGCCGCCAGCCAGTTCACACACCCCGACACCGCTGTGCACTCCACGACCCTGACTCTGCCAGCCGGCGCGCCCTCCCCGACTCTGCCAGGCGTTGCGCCCTCCCCGACTCCACCAGGCGTTGCGCCCTCCCCGACTCCACTGCTGCCAGCCGGCGTGCACTCCGCTACTCCGCCACGCACTCCCTGACTCCGACAGCCAGCATACGGTCCCAGACTCCACCGCCGTGGGCGCACTGTGCCACTTACTTTGAGGTATCCAGCCTCTGCTGCTCCAACAAACGTTGCTCCATTTCCCATGATGCTTTCTCCTCCTCAAACTGTTTCCGTTTCTCCTCCAGCTCCTTGTATTGAGCCTCCAGATTCTTCTTCATCTGCTCGTGTCGGCGCTGCAGCTACAGGTGGAGGGTGAGAGAGACAGAAAGTGACAGACTGAGCTTGGGACACGGGACAGTGATGGCATGAAGAGCGAGCAAAAGTATTGAGGGAGAATGCAACTGAGGAGTGGGCGAGCCTGGAGCGGAAGAGAGGCTGGGGGTGGAAGGAAGAGTGCAGTGGAATGGGGTGGTGAGTGGTGGGGGAGGTAAGAAGTCAGGGGTTGGGGGTGGGAAGTGAGAGGCTGAGTGGGACAGGGAATTGTGGTACCTCATTCTCCGAGTCCTTCAGTTTCTGCTTCTTTTCTTTAACCTTCATCTCAAAGACCTGCTCCATCTCCGTCTCCATCTTCTTCATCTTGGCCACATGCTCTCGACGCTCTTCCTCCATTTCTGCTAAAGGACTCCTGCCATTTAACACAGCTAATTACTGGAGCACTGATCCCAGCTTGGACCCCCAACACTGCACAGTCTACATGATCCTGTCATCCGACAGTGGGTCAAAACATAGGCAGTGTTGGGATGAAGGTGACTGTGACATCGTCACACTCACTGAATCATACTTGCATACATAGGAACATTTGAAATGGGAGCAGAAGCCGGCCATTCAGCCCCTTGCACCTGCTGCCCCATTCAATAAGATCATGGTTAATTCGTTAGTGTTTCAAATTCCACATTCCCACCTACCCCCGATAACCTTTGATTCCCTTGCCTAACAAAAATCTAGCTACTTCTGTCTTAAAAATGTTCAATGACCCTGCCTCCACCATCTTCTAAGGCCGAGAGTTCCAAAGTCGCACAACCCCCAGAGAAAAATTTCTCATCTCTGACCCCTAATTTTAAAACAGTGCCCCGACGTTCTGGATTCACCCACAAGAGGAAACAAGCTTTCCACGTCCACTTTGTCAAGGCCGTTCAGAATCTCATATACTTCAATCAAGTCGTGCAAACAAGCCCAGTCTGTCCAAACTTTCCTCAAAACAACCCGCTCATTCCAGGTATCAATCTAATAACCCTTATCTGAACTGCCTCCAATGCATTTACATCCTTCTGAAATAAAGAGACCAAAACTGCACACAATATTTGAGATGTGGTCTCACCAATGCCCTGTGCAACTGAAGCATGACATCCTTACTTTTGCAAGATAACAGCAAAATACTGTGAATGCTAGAAATCTGAAGTAAAAACAGGAAATGCTGGAAAAACTCAGCAGGTCTGACAGCATCTGTGAAGAGAGAAACAGAGTTAACGTTTCAAGTCAGCACGACCCTTCAAGGCTCGCAACGTTAACTTGGTTTCTCTCTTCACGGGTGCTGTCTGGCCGGTTGAATTTTTGCAGCAATTTCAGTTTTTATTTTATATTTATCATCCTTACTTATCTGTTCAATTCTTTTTGCAAAAAAAGATAGCCTTCTCAATTATTTGCTGTACCTGCATTCTAACTTTCCAGGACAATGTTGTCTGACTAGGCTATGGGACAGCTCTCCCGATATTGGCACAAGGCCCCAGATATTAGTGAGGATGACTTTGCAAGATCCACTGTGCTGGGTGTTCCTTCGTAGTTTCTGGTGCCCCCGTCAATGCCAACTGGTGCACCTGGTTTTATTCTTTCTGAATTTTCTGTAGTGGTTTGAAACAACTGAGTGGCTTGCTTAGCCATTTCAGACGGCAGTTAAGATTCAACCGCATTGCTGTGGGTCTGGAGTTACATGTATGTGAAACCGGGTAAGGATGGCAGATTAGAACATAACAACTAGGAGCAGGAGTAGATAATTCAGCCCCTCAAACCTGCCCCACCATTCATTACGATCATGACTGATCTCATTTCGGCCTTAACTCCAATTTCCCGCCCTCTCCCCATAACCTTTCAACCCATTACTAATTAAAGATCTGTCTATCTCCTCCTTAAATTTACTCAGCATCCCGGCATCTTACTCTGAGGTAGTGAATTCCACAGATTCACGACCCTTTGAGAAAAATAATTCCTCCTCATCTCTGATTTAAATCTACCACCCCTCAGCCTAAAACTATGGCCTCTCGTTCTAGAATGCCCCACAAGGGGAAACATCTGCTCCACGTCTACTTTGTCTATCCCCTTTAGCATCTTATATACCTCAATTAGATCTCCTCTCATCCTTCTAAATTCTAGCGAGTATAGGCCTAAACTGATCAATCTCTCCTCATCAGACAAGCCCTGCATCTCTGGAATCAATCTAGTGAACCTCTTCTGAACTGCCTCGAGTGCAGCTACATCCTTTTTCAAGTAAGGGGGCCAAAACTGTGCACAGTACTCCAGATGCGGTCTCACCAATGCCTTGTACAGTTGCAACAACACTTCCCTATTTTTATACTCTATTCCTTTAGCAATAAATGCCAAAATTCTATTTGCCTACCTTATTACCTGCTGTACCAGCATACTAGCTTTCAGTAATTCATGCACGAGGACACCCAGGTCCCACTGCACTGAAGCATTCTGAAGCTTCTCTCAATTTAAATAATAAGTCACCTTTTTATTCTTTCGACCAAAATGGATAACCTCACACTTATCCACGTTAAACTCCATCTGCCAAATTTTGGCCTATTCATCTAACCTGTCCATATTAATTTGTACATTTCTTTATTTCTTCATTGCAACTTACTTTCCCACTTATTTTGGTGTCATCTGCAAATTTAGCTATAGTACTTTCGATCCCGGAATCCAAGTCATTAATATAGATTGTAAATAGTTGGGGTGCAAGGACCGAACCCTGTGGCACCCCATCGGTTACAGCTTGCCATCCAGAAAAAGACCCATTGATCCTGACCCTCTGCTTTCTGTTGGTTAGCCAATCCTCTATCCAAGCTAATATATGACCCTTAACTCCATGTGATCTTACCTTGTGTATTAATCTTTTGTGCGGCACCTTATCAAAGGCCTTCTGGAAGTCCAGATATACTACATCTACAGAATCCCCATTATCCACTTTGCTTGTCACATCTTCAAAGAATTCTAGCAACTTAGTCAAACATGATTTACTCTTCATAAAACCATGCTGATTCTGATGGATTGCATTTTGACTTTCTAAATGCCCATTACTACTTCCTTCGTTATGAATTCCAACAATTTCCCAACGACAGATGTTAAACTAACTGGTCTATAGTTTCCTACTTTCTGCCTCCCCCCGTTTTTGAATAACGGCGTCAGATCACCACTTTTCCAATCAACTGGAACTTTCCAGAATCCAGGGAATTTTGGAATATTATAGCCAATGCATCCACCACTTCCGCTGCCACTTCCTTTAAGACCTTGGGATGTAGGCCATTAGCTTCTCAAGAGGACATTTGACACAGAGTGAAGTTTCTACAATGTCCAATGTGCCTCAGTTCAAGTCTAAAAGAGCCAGAGGTGCGCCAATTTCGATTGTACACACCAATCAGCATGAAGGCAGATTTAATTATGGCTTTGTGCTATCAGCTACTGATGTCAATGTAAACTGGAGAAATATAACTGCCTTGTGATGGCCCATTATCAGACTGACCTGGTGAGGGGTCCTTTAGTCTTGCTGGTATCCACCCCATTGCCAGTCACTGCTGCCAGCTTCCGACTCCGGTAGTTCTCATAATGGACGTTATTCGTAATATCCTTCAGATCCTGCATGTGTGTCCTACAATAAAACACACAATTCTTAGCAAAGCATGAACCACAAGCCAGACGCACTCACCAGCACAACCACACAGAAACACAGCACATTCCCAACTTGTCAAAAGCCAAAAAACACAGCACATTCTGCACTCGGCATGTTCAAACGACAAACACAGCAGATTCCACTCTCATCAGCAACCCAGAACACTAGCACATTCCTCACTCGTCATCAGCCCAGAAACACAGCACATTCCCTATTCGTCATCTAAAACCCAAAAAACACAACACATTTCACACTCATCATCAACTAGCAAACACATCACATTCCTCACTCGTCATCAACCCAGAAACACAGCACATTCTCCACTACTCATCAAACCCGAAACACAGCACATTCCCTATTCGTCATCTAAAACCCAAAAACACAGCACATTGCCAATTTGTCATCTAAAACCCAAAAACACAACACATATCCTATTCATCATCTAAAACCCAGAATCACTGCACATTCCCCACTCATCTACCCAGAAACATAGCACATTCCCCACTCATCATTATCAGCCCAGAAGCACACCACATTCCCCACTCATCATTAACCCAGAAACACACCACATTCCCCACTCATCATTAACCCAGAAACATAGCACATTCCCCACTCATCAACACAGAAACACAGCAGATTCCGCACTCATCAACACGGAAACACAGCAGATTCCACACTCATCAACCCAGAAACACAGCACATTCTGCACTCATCAACCCAGAAACACAGCACATTCTGCACTCATCAACACAGAAACACAGCAGATTCCGCACTCATCAACACGGAAACACAGCAGATTCCACACTCATCAACACAGAAACACAGCAGATTACGCACTCATCAACACGGAAACACAGCAGATTCCACACTCATCAACCCAGAAACACAGCACATTCTGCACTCATCAACCCAGAAACACAGCACATTCTGCACTCATCAACCCAGAAACACAGCAGATTCCGCACTCATCAACACGGAAACACAGCAGATTCCACACTCATCAGCCCAGAAACACAGTGCATTCGCCATTCATCAACCCAGAAACACAGCACATTCCCCACTCGTCAACCCGGAATACAGCACATTCCCCAATCATCTACCCAGATACACAATACATCACCCTCTCACCATTATCTACCTAGAAACACAGCACAGACCCAATCATCAGCCCAGAATCACAGCACATTCCCCACTCATCAACCAAGAAACACAGCACATTCCCCAATCATCATTAACCCAGAAACATAGCACATTCCACACTCATCAACACAGAAACACAGCACATTCCGCACTCAGCAACACAGAAACACAGCACATTCCGCACTCAGCAACACAGAAACACAGCACATTCCGCACTCAGCAACACAGAAACACAGCAGATTCTGCACTCATCAACACAGAAACACAGCAGATTCCGCACTCATCAACACAGAAACACAGCAGATTCCGCACGCATCAACACAGAAGCACAGCACATTCCCCATTCATCATCATCATCCCAAAAAGACAGCACATTTCCTATTCGTCATCATCAACCCAGAAACACGGCATGCTCCCCACTCATTATCATCTACCCAGAAACACAGAACATTCCCCACTCACCATCATCAACCCAACAACACAGCACATTCTCCACTCATCAACCCAGGAACACAGCACATTCCGCACTCACCAACCCAGAAACACAGCACATTTCCCATTCATCTACCCAGAAACATAGCACATACCCCACTCATCTACCCAGAAACACAGCACATTCCCCACTCATCTATCCAGAAACACAGCACATTCCCTACTCATCTAACCAGAAACACAGAACATTCCCCACTCATTGAACCAGAAACACAGCACATTCCTCACTCTTCTAACCAGAAACACAGAACATTCCCCAATCATCTAAACAGAAACACAGAATATTCCCCAATCATCATTAACCCAGAAGCATAGCACATACCGTACACATCAACACAGAAACATGGCACATTCCCCACTCATCTATCCAGAAACACAGCACATTCCCCAATCATTATTAACCCAGAAACATAGCACATTCCACACTCATCAACACACAAACACAGCACATTCCACACTCATCAACACAGAAAAACAGCACATTCCGCACTCATAAACACAGAAACACAGCACATTTCCCAATCATCACTAACCCAGAAACATAGCACATTCCGAACTCATCAACACAGAAACACAGCACATTCCACACTCACCAACACAGAAACACAGCACATTCCGCACTCATAAACACAGAAACACAGCACATTTCCCAATCATCACTAACCCAGAAACACAGCACATTCCACACTCATCAACACAGAAACACAGCACATTCCGCACTCAGCAACACAGAAACACAGCACATTCCGCACTCAGCAACACAGAAACACAGCACATTCCGCACTCAGCAACACAGAAACACAGCACATTCCGCACTCATGAACACAGAAACACAGCAGATTCCGCACTCATCAACACAGAAACACAGCAGATTCCGCACTCATCAACACAGAAACACAGCAGATTCCGCACGCATCAACACAGAAGCACAGCACATTCCCCATTCATCATCATCATCCCAAAAAGACAGCACATTTCCTATTCGTCATCATCAACCCAGAAACACGGCATGCTCCCCACTCATTATCATCTACCCAGAAACACAGAACATTCCCCACTCACCATCATCAACCCAACAACACAGCACATTCTCCACTCATCAACCCAGGAACACAGCACATTCCGCACTCACCAACCCAGAAACACAGCACATTTCCCATTCATCTACCCAGAAACATAGCACATACCCCACTCATCTACCCAGAAACACAGCACATTCCCCACTCATCTATCCAGAAACACAGCACATTCCCTACTCATCTAACCAGAAACACAGAACATTCCCCACTCATTGAACCAGAAACACAGCACATTCCTCACTCTTCTAACCAGAAACACAGAACATTCCCCAATCATCTAAACAGAAACACAGAATATTCCCCAATCATCATTAACCCAGAAGCATAGCACATACCGTACACATCAACCCAGAAACATGGCACATTCCCCACTCATCTATCCAGAAACACAGCACATTCCCCAATCATTATTAACCCAGAAACATAGCACATTCCACACTCATCAACACACAAACACAGCACATTCCACACTCATCAACACAGAAAAACAGCACATTCCGCACTCATAAACACAGAAACACAGCACATTTCCCAATCATCACTAACCCAGAAACACAGCACATTCCACACTCATCAACACAGAAACACAGCACATTCCGCACTCAGCAACACAGAAACACAGCACATTCCGCACTCAGCAACACAGAAACACAGCACATTCCGCACTCAGCAACACAGAAACACAGCACATTCCGCACTCAGCAACACAGAAACACAGCACATTCCGCACTCAGCAACACAGAAACACAGCACATTCCGCACTCAGCAACACAGAAACACAGCACATTCCGCACTCAGCAACACAGAAACACAGCACATTCCGCACTCAGCAACACAGAAACACAGCACATTCCGCACTCAGCAACACAGAAACACAGCACATTCCGCACTCAGCAACACAGAAACACAGCACATTCCGCACTCAGCAACACAGAAACACAGCACATTCCGCACTCAGCAACACAGAAACACAGCACATTCCGCACTCAGCAACACAGAAACACAGCACATTCCGCACTCAGCAACACAGAAACACAGCACATTCCGCACTCAGCAACACAGAAACACAGCACATTCCGCACTCAGCAACACAGAAACACAGCACATTCCGCACTCAGCAACACAGAAACACAGCACATTCCGCACTCAGCAACACAGAAACACAGCACATTCCGCACTCAGCAACACAGAAACACAGCACATTCCGCACTCAGCAACACAGAAACACAGCACATTCCGCACTCAGCAACACAGAAACACAGCACATTCCGCACTCAGCAACACAGAAACACAGCACATTCCGCACTCAGCAACACAGAAACACAGCACATTCCGCACTCAGCAACACAGAAACACAGCACATTCCGCACTCAGCAACACAGAAACACAGCACATTCCGCACTCAGCAACACAGAAACACAGCACATTCCGCACTCAGCAACACAGAAACACAGCACATTCCGCACTCAGCAACACAGAAACACAGCACATTCCGCACTCAGCAACACAGAAACACAGCACATTCCGCACTCAGCAACACAGAAACACAGCACATTCCACACACATCAACACAGAAGCAAAGCACACGCCCCACTCATCATCATCATCCCAAAAAGACAGCACATTCCCTATTCGTCATCATCAACCCAGAAACAAGGCATGCTCCCCACTCACCATTATCAACGCAAGAACACAGCACATTCTCCACTCATCCACACAAAAACACAGCACATTCCGCACTCATCAACACAGAAACACAGCACATTCCGCACTCATCAACACAGAAACACAGCACATTCCGCACTCATCAACACAGAAACAGAGAACATTCCGCACTCATCAACACAAAAACACACCACATTCCCCATTCACATACCCAGAAACACAGCACATTCCCCACTCATCTACCCAGAAACACAGCACATTCCCCACTCATCTACCCAGAAACACTGCACATTCCCCACTCATCTACCCAGAAATACTGCACATTCCCCACTCATCTACCCAGAAACACTGCACATTCCCCACTCATCTACCCAGAAACACAGCACATTCCCACTCATCTACCCAGAAACACAGCACATTCCACACTCATCTACCCAGAAACACAGCACATTCCACACTCATCAACACTGAAACACAGCACATTTCGCACTCATCAACAGAGAAGCACAGCACATTCCCAGCTCATCATCATCATCCCAAAAAGACAGCACATTTCCTATTCGTCATCATCAACCCAGAAACATGGCATGCTCCCCACTCATTATCATCTACCCAGAAACACAGAACATTCCACACTCACCATCATCAACCCAACAACACAGCACATTCTCCACTCATCAACACAAAAACACAACACATTCCCCATTCACCTACCCAGAAACACAGCAGATTCCCCACTCATCTACCCAGAAACACTGCACATTCCCCACTCATCTACCCAGAAACACTGCACATTCCCCACTCATCTACCCAGAAACACAGCACATTCCCCACTCATCTACCCAGAAACACAGCAGAGTCGCCACTCATCAACCCAGAAACACAGCACTTTCCCCACTCATCATCAACCCAGAAACACAGCACATTCCCCAATCGTCATTAACCGAGAAATATAGCACATTCCGCACTCATCAACACAGAAACACAGCAGATTTCGCACTCAGCAACACAGAAACACAGCACATTCCGCACTCAGCAACACAGAAACACAGCACATTCCGCACTCAGCAACACAGAAACACAGCAGATTCCGCACTCAGCAACACAGAAACACAGCAGATTCCGCACTCAGCAACACAGAAACACAGCACATTCCGCACTCAGCAACACAGAAACACAGCACATTCCGCACTCAGCAACACAGAAACACAGCACATTCCGCACTCAGCAACACAGAAACACAGCAGATTCCGCACTCAGCAACACAGAAACACAGCACATTCCGCACTCAGCAACACAGAAACACAGCAGATTCCGCACTCAGCAACACAGAAACACAGCAGATTCCGCACTCAGCAACACAGAAACACAGCAGATTCCGCACTCAGCAACACAGAAAACACAGCACATTCCGCACTCAGCAACACAGAAACACAGCACATTCCGCACTCAGCAACACAGAAACACAGCAGATTCCGCACTCAGCAACACAGAAACACAGCACATTCCGCACTCAGCAACACAGAAACACAGCACATTCCGCACTCAGCAACACAGAAACACAGCAGATTCCGCACTCAGCAACACAGAAACACAGCAGATTCCGCACTCAGCAACACAGAAACACAGCAGATTCCGCACTCAGCAACACAGAAACACAGCACATTCCGCACTCAGCAACACAGAAACACAGCACATTCCGCACTCAGCAACACAGAAACACAGCACATTTCCCAATCATCACTAACCCAGAAACACAGCACATTCCACACTCATCAACACAGAAACACAGCACATTCCGCACTCAGCAACACAGAAACACAGCACATTCCGCACTCAGCAACACAGAAACACAGCACATTCCGCACTCATGAACACAGAAACACAGCAGATTCCACACTCATCAACACAGAAACACAGCAGATTCCGCACTCATCAACACAGAAACACAGCAGATTCCGCACGCATCAACACAGAAGCACAGCACATTCCCCATTCATCATCATCATCCCAAAAAGACAGCACATTTCCTATTCGTCATCATCAACCCAGAAACACGGCATGCTCCCCACTCATTATCATCTACCCAGAAACACAGAACATTCCCCACTCACCATCATCAACCCAACAACACAGCACATTCTCCACTCATCAACCCAGGAACACAGCACATTCCGCACTCACCAACCCAGAAACACAGCACATTTCCCATTCATCTACCCAGAAACATAGCACATACCCCACTCATCTACCCAGAAACACAGCACATTCCCTACTCATCTAACCAGAAACACAGAACATTCCCCACTCATTGAACCAGAAACACAGCACATTCCTCACTCTTCTAACCAGAAACACAGAACATTCCGCACTCATAAACACAGAAACACAGCACATTTCCCAATCATCACTAACCCAGAAACATAGCACATTCCGAACTCATCAACACAGAAACACAGCACATTCCACACTCACCAACACAGAAACACAGCCATTCCGCACTCATAACACAGAAACACAGCACATTTCCCAATCATCACTAACCCAGAAACACAGCACATTCCACACTCATCAACACAGAAACACAGCACATTCCGCACTCAGCAACACAGAAACACAGCACATTCCGCACTCAGCAAACACAGAAACACAGCACATTCCGCACTCATCAACACAGAAACACAGCACATTCCGCACTCAGCAACACAGAAACACAGCACATTCCGCACTCAGCAACACAGAAACACAGCACATTCCGCACTCAGCAACACAGAAACACAGCACATTCCGCACTCAGCAACACAGAAACACAGCACATTCCGCACTCAGCAACACAGAAACACAGCACATTCGCACTCAGCAACACAGAAACACAGCACATTCCGCACTCAGCAACACAGAAACACAGCACATTCCGCACTCAGCAACACAGAAACACAGCACATTCCGCACTCAGCAACACAGAAACACAGCACATTCCGCACTCAGCAACACAGAAACACAGCACATTCCGCACTCAGCAACACAGAAACACAGCACATTCCGCACTCAGCAACACAGAAACACAGCACATTCCGCACTCAGCAACACAGAAAACACAGCACATTCCGCACTCAGCAACACAGAAACACAGCACATTCCGCACTCAGCAACACAGAAACACAGCACATTCCGCACTCAGCAACACAGAAACACAGCACATTCCGCACTCAGCAACACAGAAACACAGCACATTCCGCACTCAGCAACACAGAAACACAGCACATTCCGCACTCAGCAACACAGAAACACACAGCACATTCCGCACTCAGCAACACAGAAAACACAGCACATTCCGCACTCAGCAACACAGAAACACAGCACATTCCGCACTCAGCAACACAGAAACACAGCACATTCCGCACTCAGCAACACAGAAACCACAGCACATTCCGCACTCAGCAACACAGAAACACAGCACATTCCGCACTCAGGCAACACAGAAACACAGCACATTCCGCACTCAGCAACACAGAAACACAGCACATTCCGCACTCAGCAACACAGAAACACAGCACATTCCGCACTCAGCAACACAGAAACACAGCACATTCCGCACTCAGCAACACAGAAACACAGCACATTCCGCACTCAGCAACACAGAAACACAGCACATTCCGCACTCAGCAACACAGAAACACAGCACATTCCGCACTCAGCAACACAGAAACACAGCACATTCCACACACATCAACACAGAAGCAAAGCACACGCCCCACTCATCATCATCATCCCAAAAAGACAGCACATTCCTATTCGTCATCATCAACCCAGAACAAGGCATGCTCCCCACTCACCATTATCAACGCAAGAACACAGCACATTCTCCACTCATCCACACAAAAACACAGCACATTCCGCACTCATCAACACAGAAACACAGCACATTCCGCACTCATCAACACAGAAACACAGCACATTCCGCACTCATCAACACAGAAACAGAGAACATTCCGCACTCATCAACACAAAAACACACCACATTCCCCATTCACATACCCAGAAACACAGCACATTCCCCACTCATCTACCCAGAAACACAGCACATTCCCCACTCATCTACCCAGAAACACTGCACATTCCCCACTCATCTACCCAGAAATACTGCACATTCCCCACTCATCTACCCAGAAACACTGCACATTCCCCACTCATCTACCCAGAAACACAGCACATTCCCACTCATCTACCCAGAAACACAGCACATTCCACACTCATCTACCCAGAAACACAGCACATTCCACACTCATCAACACTGAAACACAGCACATTTCGCACTCATCAACAGAGAAGCACAGCACTTCCCAGCTCATCATCATCATCCCAAAAAGACAGCACATTTCCTATTCGTCATCATCAACCCAGAAACATGGCATGCTCCCCACTCATTATCATCTACCCAGAAACACAGAACATTCACACTCACCATCATCAACCCAACAACACAGCACATTCTCCACTCATCAACACAAAAACACAACACATTCCCCATTCACCTACCCAGAAACACAGCAGATTCCCCACTCATCTACCCAGAAACACTGCACATTCCCCACTCATCTAAGCAGAAACACTGCACATTCCCCACTCATCTACCCAGAAACACAGCAGAGTCGCCACTCATCAACCCAGAAACACAGCACTTTCCCCACTCATCATCAACCCAGAAACACAGCACATTCCCCAATCGTCATTAACCGAGAAATATAGCACATTCCGCACTCATCAACACAGAAACACAGCAGATTTCGCACTCAGCAACACAGAAACACAGCAGATTCCGCACTCAGCAACACAGAAACACAGCAGATTCCGCACTCAGCAACACAGAATCACAGGCACATTCCGCACTCAGCAACACAGAAACACAGCACATTCCGCACTCAGCACACAGAAACACAGCACATTCCGCACTCAGCAACACGAACACAGCACATTCCGCACTCAGCAAACACAGAAACACAGCACATTCCGCACTCAGCAACACTGAAACACAGCACATTCGCACTCAGCAACACAGAAACACAGCAGATTCCGCACTCAGCAACACAGAAACACAGCAATTCGCACTCAGCAACACAGAAACACAGCCAGATTCGCACTCAGCAAACACAGAACACAGCAGATTCGCACTCAGCAACACAGAAACACAGCAGATTCCGCACTCAGCAACACAGAAACACAGCACATTCCGCACTCAGCAACACAGAAACACAGCACATTCCGCACTCAGCAACACAGAAACACAGCAGAGTCCGCACTCAGCAACACAGAAATCACAGCACATTCCGCACTCAGCAACACAGAAACACAGCACATTCCGCACATCAGAACACAGAAACACAGCACATTCCGCACTCCGCAACACAGAAACACAGCACATTCCGCACTCAGCAACACAGAAACACAGCACATTCCGCACTCAGCACACAGAAACACAGCACATTCCGCACTCAGCAACACAGAAACACAGCACATTCCGCACTCAGCAACACAGAAACACAGCACATTCCGCACTCAGGCAAACACAGAAAACACAGCACATTCCGCACTCAGCAACACAGAAACACAGCACATTCCGCACTCCAGCAACACAGAAACACAGCACATTCCGCACTCAGCAACACAGAAACACAGCACATTCCGCACTCAGCAACACAGAAACACAGCACATTCCGCACTCAGCAACACAGAAACACAGCACATTCCGCACTCAGCAACACAGAAACACAGCACATTCCGCACTCAGCAACACAGAAACACAGCACATTCCGCACTCAGCAACACAGAAACACAGCACATTCCGCACTCAGCAACACAGAAACACAGCACATTCCGCACTCAGCAACACAGAAACACGCACATTCCGCACTCAGCAACACAGAAACACAGCACATTCCGCACTCAGCAACACAGAAACACAGCACATTCCGCACTCAGCAACACAGAAACACAGCACATTCCGCACTCAGCAACACAGAAACACAGCACATTCCGCACTCAGCAACACAGAAACACAGCACATTCCGCACTCAGCAACACAGAAACACAGCACATTCCGCACTCAGCAACACAGAAACACAGCACATTCCGCACTCAGCAACACAGAAACACAGCACATTCCGCACTCAGCAACACAGAAACACAGCACATTCCGCACTCAGCAACACAGAAACACAGCACATTCCGCACTCAGCAACACAGAAACACAGCACATTCCGCACTCAGCAACACAGAAACACAGCACATCCGCACTCAGCAACACAGAAACACAGCACATTCCGCACTCAGCAACACAGAAACACAGCACATTCCGCACTCAGCAACACAGAAACACAGCACATTCCGCACTCAGCAACACAGAAACACAGCACATTCCGCACTCAGCAACACAGAAACACAGCACATTCCGCACTCAGCAACACAGAAACACAGCACATTCCACACACATCAACACAGAAGCAAAGCACACGCCCCACTCATCATCATCATCCCAAAAAGACAGCACATTCCCTATTCGTCATCATCAACCCAGAAACAAGGCATGCTCCCCACTCACCATTATCAACGCAAGAACACAGCACATTCTCCACTCATCCACACAAAAACACAGCACATTCCGCACTCATCAACACAGAAACACAGCACATTCCGCACTCATCAACACAGAAACAACAGCACATTCCGCACTCATCAACACAGAAACAGAGAACATTCCGCACTCATCAACACAAAAACACACCACATTCCCCATTCACATACCCAGAAACACAGCACATTCCCCACTCATCTACCCAGAAACACAGCACATTCCCCACTCATCTACCCAGAAACACTGCACATTCCCCACTCATCTACCCAGAAATACTGCACATTCCCCACTCATCTACCCAGAAACACTGCACATTCCCCACTCATCTACCCAGAAACACAGCACATTCCCACTCATCTACCCAGAAACACAGCACATTCCACACTCATCTACCCAGAAACACAGCACATTCCACACTCATCAACACTGAAACACAGCACATTTCGCACTCATCAACAGAGAAGCACAGCACATTCCCAGCTCATCATCATCATCCCAAAAAGACAGCACATTTCCTATTCGTCATCATCAACCCAGAAACATGGCATGCTCCCCACTCATTATCATCTACCCAGAAACACAGAACATTCCACACTCACCATCATCAACCCAACAACACAGCACATTCTCCACTCATCAACACAAAAACACAACACATTCCCCATTCACCTACCCAGAAACACAGCAGATTCCCCACTCATCTACCCAGAAACACTGCACATTCCCCACTCATCTACCCAGAAACACTGCACATTCCCCACTCATCTACCCAGAAACACAGCACATTCCCCACTCATCTACCCAGAAACACAGCAGAGTCGCCACTCATCAACCCAGAAACACAGCAGAGTCGCCACTCATCAACCCAGAAACACAGCACTTTCCCCACTCATAATCAACCCAGAAACACAGCACATTCCCCAATCGTCATTAACCGAGAAATATAGCACATTCCGCACTCATCAACACAGAAACACAGCAGATTTCGCACTCAGCAACACAGAAACACAGCACATTCCGCACTCAGCAACACAGAAACACAGCAGATTCCGCACTCAGCAACACAGAAACACAGCAGATTCCGCACTCAGCAACACAGAAACACAGCAGATTCCGCACTCAGCAACACAGAAACACAGCAGATTCCGCACTCAGCAACACAGAAACACAGCACATTCCGCACTCAGCAACACAGAAACACAGCACATTCCGCACTCCAGCAACACAGAAACACAGCACATTCCGCACTCAGCAACACAGAAACACAGCAGATTCCGCACTCAGCAACACAGAAACACAGCAGATTCCGCACTCAGCAACACAGAAACACAGCAGATTCCGCACTCAGCAACACAGAAACACAGCAGATTCCGCACTCAGCAACACAGAAACACAGCACATTCCGCACTCAGCAACACAGAAACACAGCACATTCCGCACTCAGCAACACAGAAAACACAGCACATTCCGCACTCAGCAACACAGAAACACAGCAGATTCCGCACTCAGCAACACAGAAACACAGCAAATTCCGCACTCAGCAACACAGAAACACAGCACATTCCGCACTCAGCAACACAGAAACACAGCACATTCCGCACTCAGCAACACAGAAACACAGCACATTCCGCACTCAGCAACACAGAAACACAGCACATTCCGCACTCAGCAACACAGAAACACAGCACATTCCGCACTCAGCAACACAGAAACACAGCACATTCCGCACTCAGCAACACAGAAACACAGCACATTCCGCACTCAGCAACACAGAAACACAGCACATTCCGCACTCAGCAACACAGAAACACAGCACATTCCGCACTCAGCAACACAGAAACACAGCACATTCCGCACTCAGCAACACAGAAACACAGCACATTCCGCACTCAGCAACACAGAAACACAGCACATTCCGCACTCAGCAACACAGAAACACAGCACATTCCGCACTCAGCAACACAGAAACACAGCACATTCCGCACTCAGCAACACAGAAACACAGCACATTCCGCACTCAGCAACACAGAAACACAGCACATTCCGCACTCAGCAACACAGAAACACAGCACATTCCGCACTCAGCAACACAGAAACACAGCACATTCCGCACTCAGCAACACAGAAACACAGCACATTCCGCACTCAGCAACACAGAAACACAGCACATTCCGCACACATCAACACAGAAGCAAAGCACACTCCCCACTCATCATCATCATCCCAAAAAGACAGCACATTCCCTATTCGTCATCATCAACCCAGAAACAAGGCATGCTCCCCACTCACCATTATCAACGCAACAACACAGCACATTCTCCACTCATCAACACAAAAACACAGCACATTCCGCACTCATCAACACAGAAACACAGCACATTCCGCACTCATCAACACAGAAACACAGCACATTCCGCACTCATCAACACAGAAACACAGCACATTCCGCACTCATCAACACAGAAACACAGCACATTCCGCACTCATCAACACAGAAACACAGCACATTCCGCACTCAGCAACACAGAAACACAGCACATTCCGCACTCATCAACACAGAAACACAGCACATTCCGCACTCATCAACACAGAAACACAGCACATTCCGCACTCATCAACACAGAAACACAGCACATTCCACACTCATCAACACTGAAACACAGCACATTTCGCACTCATCAACAGAGAAGCACAGCACATTCCCAGCTCATCATCATCATCTCAAAAAGACAGCACATTTCCTATTCGTCATCAACAACCCAGAAACATGGCATGCTCCCCACTCATTATCATCTACCCAGAAACACAGAACATTCCCCACTCACCATCATCAACCCAACAACACAGCACATTCTCCACTCATCAACACAGAAACACAGCACATTCCCCAATCATCATTAACCCAGAAATATAGCACATTCCGCACTCAGCAACACAGAAACACAGCACATTCCGCACTCAGCAACACAGAAACACAGCACATTCCGCACTCAGCAACACAGAAACACAGCACATTCCGCACCTCAGCAACACAGAAACACAGCACATTCCGCACTCAGCAACACAGAAACACAGCACATTCCGCACTCAGCAACACAGAAACACAGCACATTCCGCACTCAGCAACACAGAAACACCGCACATTCCGCACTCAGCAACACAGAAACACAGCACATTCCGCACTCAGCAACACAGAAACACAGCACATTCCGCACTCAGCAACACAGAAACACAGCACATTCCGCACTCAGCAACACAGAAACACAGCACATTCCGCACTCAGCAACACAGAAACACAGCACATTCCGCACTCAGCAACACAGAAACACAGCACATTCCGCACTCAGCAACACAGAAACACAGCACATTCCGCACTCAGCAACACAGAAACACAGCACATTCCGCACTCAGCAACACAGAAACACAGCACATTCCGCACTCAGCAACACAGAAACACAGCACATTCCGCACTCAGCAACACAGAAACACAGCACATTCCGCACTCAGCAACACAGAAACACAGCACATTCCGCACTCAGCAACACAGAAACACAGCACATTCCGCACTCAGCAACACAGAAACACAGCACATTCCGCACTCAGCAACACAGAAACACAGCACATTCCGCACTCAGCAACACAGAAACACAGCACATTCCGCACTCAGCAACACAGAAACACAGCACATTCCGCACTCAGCAACACAGAAACACAGCACATTCCGCACTCAGCAACACAGAAACACAGCACATTCCGCACTCAGCAACACAGAAACACAGCACATTCCGCACTCAGCAACACAGAAACACAGCACATTCCGCACTCAGCAACACAGAAACACAGCACATTCCGCACTCAGCAACACAGAAACACAGCACATTCCGCACTCAGCAACACAGAAACACAGCACATTCCGCACTCAGCAACACAGAAACACAGCACATTCCACACACATCAACACAGAAGCAAAGCACACTCCCCACTCATCATCATCATCCCAAAAAGACAGCACATTCCCTATTCGTCATCATCAACCCAGAAACAAGGCATGCTCCCCACTCACCATTATCAACGCAAGAACACAGCACATTCTCCACTAATCCACACAAAAACACAGCACATTCCGCACTCATCAACACAGAAACACAGCACATTCCGCACTCATCAACACAGAAACACAGCACATTCCGCACTCATCAACACAGAAACAGAGAACATTCCGCACTCATCAACACAGAAACAGAGAACATTCCCCATTCACATACCCAGAAACACAGCACATTCCCCACTCATCTACCCAGAAACACAGCACATTCCCCACTCATCTACCCAGAAACACAGCACATTCCCCACTCATCTACCCAGAAACACTGCACATTCCCCACTCATCTACCCAGAAACACTGCACATTCCCCACTCATCTACCCAGAAACACTGCACATTCCCCACTCATCTACCCAGAAACACTGCACATTCCCCACTCATCTACCCAGAAACACAGCACATTCCCACTCATCTACCCAGAAACACAGCACATTCCACACTCATCTACCCAGAAACACAGCACATTCCCCACTCATCATCTACCCAGAAACACAGCACATTCTCCTATCATCATTAACCCAGAAATATAGCACATTCAGCACTAATCAACACAGAAACACAGCACATTCCGCTCTCATCAACACAGAAACACAGCACATTCCGCTCTCATCAACACAGAAACACAGCACATTCCGCACTCATCAACACAGAAACACAGCACATTCCGCTCTCATCAACACAGAAACACAGCACATTCCGCACTCATCAACACAGAAACAGCACATTCCGCACTCATCAACACAGAAAAACAGCACATTCCGCACTCATCAACACAGAAACACAGCACATTCCGCACTCATCAACACAGAAACACAGCACATTCCGCACTCATCAACACAGAAACACAGCACTATCCCCACCCATCATCAACAACCCAGAAAAATAGCACATTCCCCACTCATCAACCCAGAAACACAGCACATTCCATATTCATCATCATCAACCCACAAACACAGCACATTCCCCACTCATCATCATCCCAAAAACACAGCACATTCCCTATTCGTCATCATCAAACCAGAAACACAGCACATACCCCACTCACCAACCCAGAAACACAGCACATTTCCTATTCCTTATCAACACAGAAACACAATACATTCCATTATTTCATCAACCACCCAGAAAAACAGCATATTCCCTAATCATCATCAGCCCAGAAACACAGCACATTCTCCACTCATCATGATCATCAACACAGAAACACAGCACATTCCCAAATCATCATCAACCCAGAAACACAGCACATCCCAAACTCGTCAAACCGGAATCACAGCACATTCCACAATCATCTACCCAGATACACAATACATTCCCCACTCACCATCATCAGCCCAGAAACACAGCACATTCCCCACACATCACCATCTACCCAGAAACACAGTGCATTCGCCACTCATCAATCCAGAAACAGAGCACATTCCCCACTCGTCGACCCAGAATTACAGCACATTCCCCAATCATCTACCCAGATACACAATACATTCCCCTCTCACCATTATCTACCTAGAAACACAGCACAGACCCACTCATCAACACAGAATCACAGCACATTTCACACTTATCAACCCAGAAACACAGCACATTCCCCACTCATCAACCCAGGAACACAGCACATTCCGCACTCATCAACCCAGAAACACAGCACATCGCCCACTCACCAAACCAGAAACACAGCACATTCCCCACTCATCAACTCAGAAACACAGCACATTCCCCACTCACGAACACAGAAGCACAGCACATTCCCCACTCGTCAACCCAGAAACACAGCACATTCCCCACTCATCAACCCAGAAACACAGCATATTCCCCACTCAAGAACCCAGAAACACAGCACATTCCCCACTCATCTACCCAGAAACACAGCACATTCCGCAGTCAGCAACACAGAAACACAGCACATTCCGCAGTCAGCAACACAGAAACACAGCACATTCCGCACTCAGCAACACAGAAACACAGCACATTCCGCACTCAGCAACACAGAAACACAGCACATTCCGCACTCAGCAACACAGAAACACAGCACATTCCGCACTCAGCAACACAGAAACACAGCACATTCCGAACTCAGCAACACAGAAACACAGCACATTCCGCACTCATAAACACAGAAACACAGCACATTCCGCACTCAGCAACACAGAAACACAGCACATTCCGCACTCAGCAACACAGAAACACAGCACATTCCGCACTCAGCAACACAGAAACACAGCACATTCCGCACTCAGCAACACAGAAACACAGCACATTCCGCACTCAGCAACACAGAAACACAGCACATTCCGCACTCAGCAACACAGAAACACAGCACATTCCGCACTCAGCAACACAGAAACACAGCACATTCCGCACTCAGCAACACAGAAACACAGCACATTCCGCACTCAGCAACACAGAAACACAGCACATTCCGCACTCAGCAACACAGAAACACAGCACATTCCGCACTCAGCAACACAGAAACACAGCACATTCCGCACTCAGCAACACAGAAACACAGCACATTCCGCACTCATCAACACAGAAACACAGCACATTCCGCACTCATCAACACAGAAACACAGCACATTCCGCACTCATCAACACAGAAACACAGCACATTCCACACTCATCAACACTGAAACACAGCACATTTCGCACTCATCAACAGAGAAGCACAGCACATTCCCAGCTCATCATCATCATCCCAAAAGCACATTTCCTATTCGTCATCATCAACCCAGAAACATGGCATGCTCCCCACTCATTATCATCTACCCAGAAACACAGAACATTCCACACTCACCATCATCAACCCAACAACACAGCACATTCTCCACTCATCAACACAGAAACACAGCACATTCCCCAATCATCATTAACCCAGAAATATAGCACATTCCGCACTCAGCAACACAGAAACACAGCACATTCCGCACTCAGCAACACAGAAACACAGCACATTCCGCACTCAGCAACACAGAAACACAGCACATTCCGCACTCAGCAACACAGAAACACAGCACATTCCGCACTCAGCAACACAGAAACACAGCACATTCCGCACTCAGCAACACAGCACATTCCGCACTCAGCAACACAGAAACACAGCACATTCCGCACTCAGCAACACAGAAACACAGCACATTCCGCACTCAGCAACACAGAAACACAGCACATTCCGCACTCAGCAACACAGAAACACAGCACATTCCGCACTCAGCAACACAGAAACACAGCACATTCCGCACTCAGCAACACAGAAACACAGCACATTCCGCACTCAATAACACAGAAACACAGCACATTCCGAACTCAGCAACACAGAAACACAGCACATTCCGCACTCAGCAACACAGAAACACAGCACATTCCGCACTCATCAACACAGAAACACAGCACATTCCGCACTCAGCAACACAGAAACACAGCACATTCCGCACTCAGCAACACAGAAACACAGCACATTCCGCACTCAGCAACACAGAAACACAGCACATTCCGCACTCAGCAACACAGAAACACAGCACATTCCGCACTCAGCAACACAGAAACACAGCACATTCCGCACTCAGCAACACAGAAACACAGCACATTCCGCACTCAGCAACACAGAAACACAGCACATTCCGCACTCAGCAACACAGAAACACAGCACATTCCGCACTCAGCAACACAGAAACACAGCACATTCCGCACTCAGCAACACAGAAACACAGCACATTCCGCACTCAGCAACACAGAAACACAGCACATTCCGCACTCAGCAACACAGAAACACAGCACATTCCGCACTCAGCAACACAGAAACACAGCACATTCCGCACTCAGCAACACAGAAACACAGCACATTCCGCACTCAGCAACACAGAAACACAGCACATTCCGCACTCAGCAACACAGAAACACAGCACATTCCACACACATCAACACAGAAGCAAAGCACACTCCCCACTCATCATCATCCCAAAAAGACAGCACATTCCCTATTCGTCATCATCAACCCAGAAACAAGGCATGCTCCCCACTCACCATTATCAACGCAAGAACACAGCACATTCTCCACTCATCCACACAAAAACACAGCACATTCACCATTCACATACCCAGAAACACAGCACATTCCCCACTCATCTACCCAGAAACACAGCACATTCCCCACTCATCTACCCAGAAACACTGCACATTCCCCACTCATCTACCCAGAAACACTGCACATTCCCCACTCATCTACCCAGAAACACTGCACATTCCCCACTCATCTACCCAGAAACACAGCACATTCCCACTCATCTACCCAGAAACACAGCACATTCCACACTCATCTACCCAGAAACACAGCACATTCCCCACTCATCATCTACCCAGAAACACAGCACATTCTCCTATCATCATTAACCCAGAAATATAGCACATTCAGCACTAATCAACACAGAAACACAGCACATTCCGCTCTCATCAACACAGAAACACAGCACATTCCGCTCTCATCAACACAGAAACACAGCACATTCCGCACTCATCAACACAGAAACACAGCACATTCCGCTCTCATCAACACAGAAACACAGCACATTCCGCACTCATCAACACAGAGACACAGCACATTCCGCACTCATCAACACAGAAAAACAGCACATTCCGCACTCATCAACACAGAAACACAGCACATTCCGCACTCATCAACACAGAAACACAGCACATTCTGCACTCATCAACACAGAAACACAGCACTATCCCCACTCATCATCAACAACCCAGAAAAATAGCACATTCCCCACTCATCAACCCAGAAACACAGCACATTCCATATTCATCATCATCAACCCACAAACACAGCACATTCCCCACTCATCATCATCCCAAAAACACAGCACATTCCCTATTCGTCATCATCAAACCAGAAACACAGCACATACCCCACTCACCAACCCAGAAACACAGCACATTTCCTATTCCTTATCAACACAGAAACACAATACATTCCATTATTTCATCAACCACCCAGAAAAACAGCATATTCCCTAATCATCATCAGCCCAGAAACACAGCACATTCTCCACTCATCATGATCATCAACACAGAAACACAGCACATTCCCAAATCATCATCAACCCAGAAACACAGCACATCCCAAACTCGTCAACCCGGAATCACAGCACATTCCACAATCATCTACCCAGATACACAATACATTCCCCACTCACCATCATCAGCCCAGAAACACAGCACATTCCCCACACATCACCATCTACCCAGAAACACAGTGCATTCGCCACTCATCAACCCAGAAACACAGCACATTCCCCACTCGTCGACCCGGAATTACAGCACATTCCCCAATCATCTACCCAGATACACAATACATTCCCCTCTCACCATTATCTACCTAGAAACACAGCACAGACCCACTCATCAACACAGAATCACAGCACATTTCACACTTATCAACCCAGAAACACAGCACATTCCCCACTCATCAACCCAGGAACACAGCACATTCCGCACTCATCAACCCAGAAACACAGCACATCGCCCACTCACCAAACCAGAAACACAGCACATTCCCCACTCATCAACTCAGAAACACAGCACATTCCCCACTCACGAACACAGAAGCACAGCACATTCCCCACTCGTCAACCCAGAAACACAGCACATTCCCCACTCATCAACCCAGAAACACAGCATATTCCCCACTCAAGAACCCAGAAACACAGCACATTCCCCACTCATCTACCCAGAAACACAGCACATTCCCCACTAATCAACCCAGAAACACAGCACATTCGTCACTCGTCAGCCCAGAAACACAGCACATTCCGCACTCATCAACACAGAAACACAGCACATTCCGCACTCATCAACACAGTAACACAGCACATTACGCACTCATCAACACAGAAACACAGCACATTCCCCACTCATCATCATCTCAAAAAGACAGCTCATTTCCTATTCGTCATCATCTACCCAGAAACACAGAACATTCCCCACTCATCTACCCAGAAACAGAGCACATTCCCCACTCATCTACCCAAAAACACTGCACATTCCCCACTCATCTACCCAAAAAAACAGCACATTCCCCACTCATCTACCCAAAAACACTGCACATACCCCAATCATCTACCCAGAATCACAGCACATTCCCCACTCATCTACCCAGAAACAGAGCACATTCCCCACTCATCTACCCAGAAAAACTGCACATTCCCCACTCATCTACCCAAAAAAACAGCACATTCCCCACTCATCTACCCAAAAACACTGCACATACCCCACTCATCTACCCAGAAACACAGCACATTCCCCACTAATCTACCCAGAAACACAGCACATTCCCCACTCATCTACCCAGAATCACAGCACATTCCCCACTCATCTACCCAGAAACAGAGCACATTCCCCACTCATCTACCCAGAAAAACTGCACATTCCCCACTCATCTACCCAGAAACACTGCACATTCCCCACTCATCTACCCAGAAACACAGCACATTCCCCAGTCATCTACCCAGAAACACAGCAGAGTCGCCACTCATCAACCCAGAAACACAGCACATTCCCCACTCATCATCAACCCAGAAACACAGCACATTCCCCAATCATCATTAACCGAGAAATATAGCACATTCCGCACTCATCAACACAGAAACACAGCAGATTCCGCACTCATCAACACAGAAACACAGCAGATTCCGCACTCAGCAACACAGAAACACAGCACATTCCGCACTCAGCAACACAGAAACACGGCACATTCCGCACTCAGCAACACAGAAACACAGCACATTCCGCACAAATCAACACAGAAGCAAAGCACACTCCCCACTCATCATCATCATCCCAAAAAGACAGCACATTCCCTATTCATCATCAACCCAGAAACAAGGCATGCTCCACACTCAACATTATCACGCAACAACACAGCACATTCTCCACTCATCAACACAAAAACACAGCACATTCCGCTCTAATCAACACAGAAACACAGCACATTCCGCTCTCATCAACACAGAAACACAGCACATTCCGCACTCATCAACACAGAAACACAGCACATTCCGCACTCATCAACACAGAAACACAGCACATTCCGCACTCATCAACACAGAAACACAGCACATTCCGCACTCATCAACACAGAAACACAGCACATTCCGCACTCATCAACACAGAAACACAGCACTATCCCCACTCATCATCAACAACCCAGAAAAATAGCACATTCCCCACTCATCAACCCAGAAACACAGCACATTCCATATTCATCATCATCAACCCACAAACACAGCACATTCCCCACTCATCATCATCCCAAAAACACAGCACATTCCCTATTCGTCATCATCAAACCAGAAACACAGCACATACCCCACTCACCAACCCAGAAACACAGCACATTTCCTATTCCTTATCAACACAGAAACACAATACATTCCATTATTTCATCAACCACCCAGAAAAACAGCATATTCCCTAATCATCATCAGCCCAGAAACACAGCACATTCTCCACTCATCATGATCATCAACACAGAAACACAGCACATTCCCAAATCATCATCAACCCAGAAACACAGCACATCCCAAACTCGTCAACCCGGAATCACAGCACATTCCACAATCATCTACCCAGATAAACAATACATTCCCCACTCACCATCATCAGCCCAGAAACACAGCACATTCCCCACACATCACCATCTACCCAGAAACACAGTGCATTCGCCACTCATCAACCCAGAAACACAGCACATTCCCCACTCGTCGACCCGGAATTACAGCACATTCCCCAATCATCTACCCAGATACACAATACATTCCCCTCTCACCATTATCTACCTAGAAACACAGCACAGACCCACTCATCAACACAGAATCACAGCACATTTCACACTCATCAACCCAGAAACACAGCACATTCCCCACTCATCAACCCAGGAACACAGCACATTCCGCACTCATCAACACAGAAACACAGCACATTCCCCACTCATCAACTCAGAAACACAGCACATTCCCCACTCATCAACCCAGAAACACAGCACATTCCATATTCATCATCATCAACCCACAAACACAGCACATTCCCCACTCATCATCATCCCAAAAACACAGCACATTCCCTATTCGTCATCATCAAACCAGAAACACAGCACATACCCCACTCACCAACCCAGAAACACAGCACATTTCCTATTCCTTATCAACACAGAAACACAATACATTCCATTATTTCATCAACCACCCAGAAAAACAGCATATTCCCTAATCATCATCAGCCCAGAAACACAGCACATTCTCCACTCATCATGATCATCAACACAGAAACACAGCACATTCCCAAATCATCATCAACCCAGAAACACAGCACATCCCAAACTCGTCAACCCGGAATCACAGCACATTCCACAATCATCTACCCAGATACACAATACATTCCCCACTCACCATCATCAGCCCAGAAACACAGCACATTCCCCACACATCACCATCTACCCAGAAACACAGTGCATTCGCCACTCATCAACCCAGAAACACAGCACATTCCCCACTCGTCGACCCGGAATTACAGCACATTCCCCAATCATCTACCCAGATACACAATACATTCCCCTCTCACCATTATCTACCTAGAAACACAGCACAGACCCACTCATCAACACAGAATCACAGCACATTTCACACTTATCAACCCAGAAACACAGCACATTCCCCACTCATCAACCCAGGAACACAGCACATTCCGCACTCATCAACCCAGAAACACAGCACATCGCCCACTCACCAAACCAGAAACACAGCACATTCCCCACTCATCAACTCAGAAACACAGCACATTCCCCACTCACGAACACAGAAGCACAGCACATTCCCCACTCGTCAACCCAGAAACACAGCACATTCCCCACTCATCAACCCAGAAACACAGCATATTCCCCACTCAAGAACCCAGAAACACAGCACATTCCCCACTCATCTACCCAGAAACACAGCACATTCCCCACTAATCAACCCAGAAACACAGCACATTCGTCACTCGTCAGCCCAGAAACACAGCACATTCCGCACTCATCAACACAGAAACACAGCACATTCCGCACTCATCAACACAGTAACACAGCACATTACGCACTCATCAACACAGAAACACAGCACATTCCCCACTCATCATCATCTCAAAAAGACAGCTCATTTCCTATTCGTCATCATCTACCCAGAAACACAGAACATTCCCCACTCATCTACCCAGAAACACTGCACATTCCCCACTCATCTACCCAAAAACACTGCACATTCCCCACTCATCTACCCAAAAAAACATCACATTCCCCACTCATCTACCCAAAAACACTGCACATACCCCAATCATCTACCCAGAATCACAGCACATTCCCCACTCATCTACCCAGAAACAGAGCACATTCCCCACTCATCTACCCAGAAAAACTGCACATTCCCCACTCATCTACCCAAAAAAACAGCACATTCCCCACTCATCTACCCAAAAACACTGCACATACCCCACTCATCTACCCAGAAACACAGCACATTCCCCACTAATCTACCCAGAAACACAGCACATTCCCCACTCATCTACCCAGAATCACAGCACATTCCCCACTCATCTACCCAGAAACAGAGCACATTCCCCACTCATCTACCCAGAAAAACTGCACATTCCCCACTCATCTACCCAGAAACACTGCACATTCCCCACTCATCTACCCAGAAACACTGCACATTCCCCACTCATCTACCCAGAAACACAGCACATTCCCCAGTCATCTACCCAGAAACACAGCAGAGTCGCCACTCATCAACCCAGAAACACAGCACATTCCCCACTCATCATCAACCCAGAAACACAGCACATTCCCCAATCATCATTAACCGAGAAATATAGCACATTCCGCACTCATCAACACAGAAACACAGCAGATTCCGCACTCATCAACACAGAAACACAGCAGATTCCGCACTCAGCAACACAGAAACACAGCACATTCCGCACTCAGCAACACAGCACATTCCGCACTCAGCAACACAGAAACACAGCACATTCCGCACTCATCTACCCAAAAAAACAGCACATTCCCCACTCATCTACCCAAAAACACTGCACATACCCCACTCATCTACCCAGAAACACAGCACATTCCCCACTAATCTACCCAGAAACACAGCACATTCCCCACTCATCTACCCAGAATCACAGCACATTCCCCACTCATCTACCCAGAAACAGAGCACATTCCCCACTCATCTACCCAGAAAAACTGCACATTCCCCACTCATCTACCCAGAAACACTGCACATTCCCCACTCATCTACCCAGAAACACAGCACATTCCCCAGTCATCTACCCAGAAACACAGCAGAGTCGCCACTCATCAACCCAGAAACACAGCACATTCCCCACTCATCATCAACCCAGAAACACAGCACATTCCCCAATCATCATTAACCGAGAAATATAGCACATTCCGCACTCATCAACACAGAAACACAGCAGATTCCGCACTCATCAACACAGAAACACAGCAGATTCCGCACTCATCAACACAGAAACACAGCAGATTCCGCACTCAGCAACACAGAAACACAGAAACACAGCACATTCCGCACTCAGCAACACAGCACATTCCGCACTCAGCAACACAGAAACACAGCACATTCCGCACTCAGCAACACAGAAACACAGCACATTCCGCACTCAGCAACACAGAAACACAGCACATTCCGCACTCAGCAACACAGAAACACAGCACATTCCGCACTCAGCAACACAGAAACACAGCACATTCCGCACTCATCAACACAGAAACACAGCACATTCCGCACTCATCAACACAGAAACACAGCACATTCCGCACTCATCAACACAGAAACACAGCACATTCCGCACTCATCAACACAGAAACACAGCACTATCCCCACTCATCATCAACAACCCAGAAAAATAGCACATTCCCCACTCATCAACCCAGAAACACAGCACATTCCATATTCATCATCATCAACCCACAAACACAGCACATTCCCCACTCATCATCATCCCAAAAACACAGCACATTCCGCACTCAGCAACACAGAAACACAGCACATTCCGCACTCAGCAACACAGAAACACGGCACATTCCGCACTCAGCAACACAGAAACACGGCACATTCCGCACTCAGCAACACAGAAACACGGCACATTCCGCACTCAGCAACACAGAAACACGGCACATTCCGCACTCAGCAACACAGAAACACAGCACATTCCGCACAAATCAACACAGAAGCAAAGCACACTCCCCACTCATCATCATCATCCCAAAAAGACAGCACATTCCCTATTCATCATCAACCCAGAAACAAGGCATGCTCCACACTCAACATTATCAACGCAACAACACAGCACATTCTCCACTCATCAACACAAAAACACAGCACATTCCGCTCTAATCAACACAGAAACACAGCACATTCCGCTCTCATCAACACAGAAACACAGCACATTCCGCACTCATCAACACAGAAACACAGCACATTCCGCACTCAGCAACACAGAAACACGGCACATTCCGCACTCAGCAACACAGAAACACGGCACATTCCGCACTCAGCAACACAGAAACACGGCACATTCCGCACTCAGCAACACAGAAACACAGCACATTCCGCACAAATCAACACAGAAGCAAAGCACACTCCCCACTCATCATCATCATCCCAAAAAGACAGCACATTCCCTATTCATCATCAACCCAGAAACAAGGCATGCTCCACACTCAACATTATCAACGCAACAACACAGCACATTCTCCACTCATCAACACAAAAACACAGCACATTCCGCTCTAATCAACACAGAAACACAGCACATTCCGCTCTCATCAACACAGAAACACAGCACATTCCGCACTCATCAACACAGAAACACAGCACATTCCGCACTCATCAACACAGAAACACAGCACATTCCGCACTCATCAACACAGAAACACAGCACATTCCGCACTCATCAACACAGAAACACAGCACATTCCGCACTCATCAACACAGAAACACAGCACATTCCGCACTCATCAACACAGAAACACAGCACATTCCGCACTCATCAACACAGAAACACAGCACTATCCCCACTCATCATCAACAACCCAGAAAAATAGCACATTCCCCACTCATCAACCCAGAAACACAGCACATTCCATATTCATCATCATCAACCCACAAACACAGCACATTCCCCACTCATCATCATCCCAAAAACACAGCACATTCCCTATTCGTCATCATCAAACCAGAAACACAGCACATACCCCACTCACCAACCCAGAAACACAGCACATTTCCTATTCCTTATCAACACAGAAACACAATACATTCCATTATTTCATCAACCACCCAGAAAAACAGCATATTCCCTAATCATCATCAGCCCAGAAACACAGCACATTCTCCACTCATCATGATCATCAACACAGAAACACAGCACATTCCCAAATCATCATCAACCCAGAAACACAGCACATCCCAAACTCGTCAACCCGGAATCACAGCACATTCCACAATCATCTACCCAGATAAACAATACATTCCCCACTCACCATCATCAGCCCAGAAACACAGCACATTCCCCACACATCACCATCTACCCAGAAACACAGTGCATTCGCCACTCATCAACCCAGAAACACAGCACATTCCCCACTCGTCGACCCGGAATTACAGCACATTCCCCAATCATCTACCCAGATACACAATACATTCCCCTCTCACCATTATCTACCTAGAAACACAGCACAGACCCACTCATCAACACAGAATCACAGCACATTTCACACTCATCAACCCAGAAACACAGCACATTCCCCACTCATCAACCCAGGAACACAGCACATTCCGCACTCATCAACCCAGAAACACAGCACATTCCCCACTCATCAACTCAGAAACACAGCACATTCCCCACTCACGAACACAGAAGCACAGCACATTCCCCACTCGTCAACCCAGAAACACAGCGCATTCCCCACTCATCAACCCAGAAACACAGCATATTCCCCACTCAAGAACCCAGAAACACAGCACATTCCCCACTCATCTACCCAGAAACACAGCACATTCCCCACTCGTCAACCCAGAAACACAGCACATTCGTCACTCGTCAACCCAGAAACACAGCACATTCGCCACTCGTCAAACCAGAAACACAGCACATTCCGCACTCATCAACACAGAAACAAAGCACATTCCGCACTCATCAACACAGTAACACAGCACATTATGCACTCATCAACACAGAAACACAGCACATTCCCCACTCATCTACCCAGAAACACTGCACATTCCCCACTCACCTACCCAAAAAAACAGCACATTCCCCACTCATCTACCCAAAAACACTGCACATACCCCACTCATCAACCCAGAAACACAGCACATTCCCCACTAATCTACCCAGAAACACAGCACATTCCCCACTCATCTACCCAGAAACACTGCACATTCCCCACTCATCTAACCAGATACACAGCACATTCCCCACTCATCTACTCAGAAAAACTGCACATTCCCCACTCATCTACCCAGAAACACTGCACATTCCCCACTAATCTACCCAGAAACACAGCACATTCCCCACTCATCTACCCAGAAACACAGCACATTCCCCACTCATCTACCCAGAAACACAGCAGAGTCGCCACTCATCAACCCAGAAACACAGCACATTCCCCACTCATCATCAACCCAGAAACACAGCACATTCCCCAATCAACATTAACCGAGAAATATAGCAGATTCCGCACTCATCAACACAGAAACACAGCAGATTCCGCACTCAGCAACACAGAAACACAGCACATTCCGCACTCAGCAACACAGAAACACAGCACATTCCGCACTCAGCAACACAGAAACACAGCACATTCCGCACTCAGCAACACAGAAACACAGCACATTCCGCACTCAGCAACACAGAAACACAGCACATTCCGCACTCAGCAACACAGAAACACAGCACATTCCGCACTCAGCAACACAGAAACACAGCACATTCCGCACTCAGCAACACAGAAACACAGCACATTCCGCACTCAGCAACACAGATACACAGCACATTCCGCACTCAGCAACACAGATACACAGCACATTCCGCGCTCAGCAACACAGAAACACAGCACATTCCGCACTCAGCAACACAGAAACACAGCAGATTCCGCACTCAGCAACACAGAAACACAGCACATTCCGCACTCAGCAACACAGAAACACAGCACATTCCGCACTCAGCAACACAGAAACACAGCACATTCCGCACTCAGCAACACAGAAACACAGCACATTCCGCACTCAGCAACACAGAAACACAGCACATTCCGCACACATCAACACAGAAGCAAAGCACACTCCCCACTCATCATCATCATCATCCCAAAAAGACAGCACATTCCCTATTCGTCATCATCAACCCAGAAACAAGGCATGCTCCCCACTCACCATTATCAACGCAACAACACAGCACATTCTCCACTCATCAACACAAAAACACAGCACATTCCGCACTCATCAACACAGAAACACAGCACATTCCGCACTCAGCAACACAGAAACACAGCACATTCCGCACTCAGCAACACAGAAACACAGCACATTCCGCACTCATCAACACAGAAACACAGCACATTCTGCACTCATCAACACAGAAACACAGCACATTCCGCACTCATCAACACAGAAACACAGCACATTCCGCACTCAGCAACACAGAAACACAGCAGATTCCGCACTCAGCAACACAGAAAAACAGCACATTCCGCACTCAGCAACACAGAAACACAGCACATTCCGCACTCAGCAACACTGAAACACAGCACATTTCGCACTCATCAACACAGAAGCACAGCACATTCCCAGCTCATCATCATCATCCCAAAAAGACAGCACATTTCCTATTCGTCATCATCAACCCAGGAACATGGCATGCTCCCCACTCATTATCATCTACCCAGAAACACAGAACATTCCACACTCACCATCATCAACCCAACAACACAGCACATTCTCCACTCATCAACACAAAAACACAACACATTCCCCATTCATTTACCCAGAAACACAGCACATTCCCCACTCATCTACCCAGAAACACAGCACATTCCCCACTCATCTACCCAGAAACACTGCACATTCCCCACTCATCTACCCAGAAACACTGCACATTCCCCACTCATCTACCCAGAAACACTGCACATTCCCCACTCATCTACCCAGAAACACAGCACATTCCCCACTCATCTACCCAGAAACACAGCACATTCCCCACTCATCTACCCAGAAACACAGCACATTCCGCACTCATCTTCTACCCAGAAACACAGCACATTCTCCTATCATCATTAACCCAGAAATATAACACATTCCGCACTAATCAACACAGAAACACAGCACATTCCGCTCTCATCAACACAGAAACACAGCACATTCCGCTCTCATCAACACAGAAACACAGCACATTCCGCTCTCATCAACACAGAAACACAGCACATTCCGCTCTCATCAACACAGAAACACAGCACATTCCGCTCTCATCAACACAGAAACACAGCACATTCCGCTCTCATCAACACAGAAACACAGCACATTCCGCTCTCATCAACACAGAAACACAGCACATTCCGCTCTCATCAACACAGAAACACAGCACATTCCGCTCTCATCAACACAGAAACACAGCACATTCCGCTCTCATCAACACAGAAACACAGCACATTCCGCTCTCATCAACACAGAAACACAGCACATTCCGCACTCATCTACCCAGAAACACTGCACATTCCCCACTCATCTACCCAAAAACACTGCACATTCCCCACTCATCTACCCAGAAACACAGCACATTCCCCACTCATCTACCCAGTAACACAGCACATTCCCCACTCATCTACCCAGAAACACTGCACATTCCCCACTCATCTACCCAGAAACACTGCACGTTCCCCACTCATCTACCCAGAAACATAGCACATTCCCCACTCATCTACCCAGAAACACAGCACAATCCCCAATCATCTACCCAGAAACACAGCACATTCCCCACTCATCTACCCAGAAACACAGCACATTCCCCACTCATCATCTACCCAGAAACACAGCACATTCTCCTGTCATCATTAACCCAGAAATATAGCACATTCCGCACTAATCAACACAGAAACACAGCACATTCCGCTCTCATCAACACAGAAACACAGCACATTCCTCTCTCATCAACACAGAAACACAGCACATTCCGCACTCATCTACCCAGAAACACTGCACATTCCCCACTCATCTACCCAAAAACACTGCACATTCCCCACTCATCTACCCAGAAACACAGCACATTCCCCACTAATCTACCCAGAAACACAGTACATTCCCCACTCATCTACCCAGAAACACAGCAAATTCCCCACTCATCTACCCAGAAACAGAGCAGAGTCACCACTGATCAACCCAGAAACACAGCACATTCCCCACTCATCATCAACACAGAAACACAGCACATTCCGCACTCATCAACACAGAAATACAGCACATTTCCCTATCATCATTAACCCAGAAGCATAGCACATTCCGCACTCATCAACATAGAAACACAGCACATTCCGCACTCATCAACACAGAAACACAGCACATTCCGCACTCATCAACACAGAAACACAGCACATTCCGCACTCAGCAACACAGAAACACAGCACATTCCGCACTCAGCAACACAGAAGCACAGCAAATTCCCCAATCATCATCATCCCAAAAAGACAGCACATTTCCTATTCGTCATCATCAACCCAGAAACACGGCATGCTCGCCACTCATTATCATCTACCCAGAAACACAGAACATTCCCCACTCAACATCATCAACCCAACAACACAGCACATTCTCCACTCATCAACACAAAAACACAACACATTCCCCATTCATCTACCCAGAAACACAGCACATTCCCCACTCATCTACCCAGAAACACAGCACATTCCCCACTCATCTACCCAGAAACACAGCACATTCCACACTCATCTACCCAGAAACACAGCACATTCCCCACTCATCTACCCAGAAAGACTGCACATTCCCCACTCATCTATCCAGAAACACTGCACATTCCCCACTCATCTACCCAAAAACACTGCACATTTCCCACTCATCTACCCAGAAACACAGCACATTACCCACTCATCAACCCAGAAACACAGCACATTACCCACTCATCTACCCAGAAACACAGCACATTCCCCACTCATCTACCCAGAAACACAGCACAGTCGCCACTCATCAACCCAGAAACACAGCACATTCCCCAATCATCATTAACCCAGAAATATAGCACATTCCGCACTCATCAACACAGAAACACAGCACATTCCGCTCTCATCAACACAGAAACACAGCACATTCCGCACTCATCAACACAGAAACACAGCACATTCCGCACTCATCAACACAGAAACACAGCACATTACACACACATCAACACAGAAACACAGCACTATCCCCACTCATCATCAACAACCAAGAAAAATAGCACATTCCCCACTCATCAACCCATAAACACAGCACATTCCATATTCATCATCATCAACCCACAAACACAGCACATTCCCCACTCGCCAACCCAGAATCACAGCACATTCACCAATCATCTACCCAGGAACACGCCACATTCCCCACTCCTCATCAAACCAGAGACACAGCACATTCCCTATTCGTCACCATCAACCCAGAAACATAGCACAACCCCAATCATCATCTATGCAGAAACACAGCACATTCCCCAATCATCATCTACCCAGAAACACAGCACATTCCCTTCTCATCATCATCAACCCAGAAACAAAGCACATCCCCATTCATCAACCCAGAAACACAACACACTCCCCACTCATCACCACCCCACGAACATAGCACCGTCCCCACTTATCATCTACCCAGAACCACAACACATTCCCCAATCATCATCAACCCACAAAAACAGCACATTCACTTCTCATCATCTCAGAAACACAGCACATTCACCTCTTATCTACCCAGAAACACAGCACATTCTCCATTCATCATCTACACAGAAACACAGCACATCCCCTACTCAATTTCGTCAACCCAGGAACACAGCACGTCCCCACTCATCATCAACCCAGAAACACAGCACATTCCCCATTCATTTACCCAGAAACATAGCACATACCGCACACATCAACCCAGAAACACAGCACATTCCTCAATCGTCAACCCGGAATTACAGCACATTCCCCAACCATCTACCCAGATACACAATACATTCCCCTCTCACCATCCTCCTACCTAGAAACACAGCATTGAACCACTCATCAACCCAGAATCACAGCACATTCCCCAATCATCATGCCAGAAACACAGCACATTCCCCAATCATCATCTCAGAAACTCAGCACATTCCCCACTCATCAACCCAGAAACACAGCACATTCCCCACTCATCAACCCTGGAACACAGAACATTCCACACTCATCAACCCAGGAACACAGCACATTCCAACCTCACCAACCCAGAAACACAGCACATTCCCCACTCAAGAACACAGAAACACAGTACATTCCCTATTCGTCACCATCACCCCAGAAACATGGCACTTTCCCCACTCAACATCAACCCAGAAACATAGCACAACCGCAATCATCATCTATGCAGAAACACAGCACATTCCCCAATCATCATCTGCCAAGAAACACAGCACATTCCCCAATCATCATCCCAGAAACTCAGCATATTCCCCACTCATTAATCCTGAAACACAGCACATTCCCCACTTACCATCTACCTAGAAACACAGCGCATTCCGCACTCATCATCAACCCAGAAACACAGCACTTTCCCCACTCATCTACCCAGAAACACAGCACATTCACCACTCATCTACCCAGAAACACAGCACATTCCCCACTCATCTACCCAGAAACACAGCACATTCCCCACTCATTTACCCAGAAACACAGCACATTCCCCACTCGTCTACCCAGAAACACACAGTCCCTAATCATCAACCCAGAAACACAGCACACTCGTCAATCGACAACCCAGAAACACAGCACATTCACCACTCGTCAACCCAGAAACACAGCACATTCGCCACTCATCATCTACCCAGAAACACAGCACATTCCCCAATCATCATTAACCCAGAAACATAGCACATGCCGCACTCATCAACACAGAAACACAGCACATTCTGCACTCATCAACACAGAAACACAGCACATTCCGCTCTCATCAACACAGAAACACAGCACATTCCGCACTCATCAACACAGAAACACAGAATATTCCTCATTCATCAACACAGAAACACAGCACATTCCGCACTCATCAACACAGAAACACAGCATATTCCGCACTCATCAACACAGAAGCAAAGCACACTCCCCACTCATCATCATCATCCCAAAAAGACAGCACATTCCCTATTCGTCATCATCAACCCAGAAACACGGCATGCTCCCCACTCACCATTATCAACGCAACAACACAGCACATTCTCCACTCATCAACACAAAAACACAGCACATTCCCCACTCATCTAACCAGAAACACAGCACATTCCCCACTCATCTACCCAGAAACACAGCACATTCCCCACTCATCTACCCAGAAACACAGCACATTCCCCACTCATCTACCCAGAAACACAGCACATTCCCCACTCATCTACCCAGAAACACTGCACATTCCCCACTCATCTACCCAGAAACACTGCACATTCCCCACTCATCTACCCAGAAACACAGCACATTCCCACTCATCTACCCAGAAACACAGCACATTCCCCACTCATCATCTACCCAGAAACACAGCACATTCTCCTATCATCATTAACCCAGAAATATAGCACATTCAGCACTAATCAACACAGAAACACAGCACATTCCCCAATCATTAACCCAGAAACAAAGCACATTCCGCCCTCATCAACACAGAAACCCAGCACAATCCACACTCAGCAACACAGAAAAACAGCACATTCCGCACTCATCAACACAGAAAAACAGCACATTCCGCACTCATCAACACAGAAATACAGCACATTTCCCTATCATCATTAACCCAGAAGCATAGCACATTCCGCACTCATCAACATAGAAACACAGCACATTCCGCACTCATCAACACAGAAACACAGCACATTCCGCACTCATCAACACAGAAACACAGCACATTCCGCACTCAGCAACACAGAAGCACAGCACATTCCCCAATCATCATCATCCCAAAAAGACAGCACATTTCCTATTCGTCATCATCAACCCAGAAACACGGCATGCTCGCCACTCATTATCATCTACCCAGAAACACAGAACATTCCCCACTCAACATCATCAACCCAACAACACAGCACATTCTCCACTCATCAACACAAAAACACAACACATTCCCCATTCATCTACCCAGAAACACAGCACATTCCCCACTCATCTACCCAGAAACACAGCACATTCCACACTCATCTACCCAGAAACACAGCACATTCCCCACTCATCTACCCAGAAAGACTGCACATTCCCCACTCATCTACCCAGAAACACTGCACATTCCCCACTCATCTACCCAAAAACACTGCACATTTCCCACTCATCTACCCAGAAACACAGCACATTACCCACTCATCTACCCAGAAACACAGCACATTACCCACTCATCAACCCAGAAACACAGCACATTCCCCACTCATCTACCCAGAAACACAGCACATTCCCCACTCATCTACCCAGAAACACAGCACAGTCGCCACTCATCAACCCAGAAACACAGCACATTCCCCAATCATCATTAACCCAGAAATATAGCACATTCCGCACTCATCAACACAGAAACACAGCACATTCCGCTCTCATCAACACAGAAACACAGCACATTCCGCACTCATCAACACAGAAACACAGCACATTCCGCACTCATCAACACAGAAACAGCACATTACACACACATCAACACAGAAACACAGCACTATCCCCACTCATCATCAACAACCAAGAAAAATAGCACATTCCCCACTCATCAACCCACAAACACAGCACATTCCATATTCATCATCATCAACCCACAAACACAGCACATTCCCCACTCGCCAACCCAGAATCACAGCACATTCACCAATCATCTACCCAGGAACACGCCACATTCCCCACTCCTCATCAAACCAGAGACACAGCACATTCCCTATTCGTCACCATCAACCCAGAAACATAGCACAACCCCAATCATCATCTATGCAGAAACACAGCACATTCCCCAATCATCATCTACCCAGAAACACAGCACATTCCCTTCTCATCATCATCAACCCAGAAACAAAGCACATCCCCATTCATCAACCCAGAAACACAACACACTCCCCACTCATCACCACCCCACGAACATAGCACCGTCCCCACTTATCATCTACCCAGAACCACAACACATTCCCCAATCATCATCTACCCAGAAACACAGCACATTCACTTCTCATCATCTCAGAAACACAGCACATTCACCTCTTATCTACCCAGAAACACAGCACATTCTCCATTCATCATCTACACAGAAACACAGCACATCCCCTACTCAATTTCGTCAACCCAGGAACACAGCACGTCCCCACTCATCATCAACCCAGAAACACAGCACATTCCCCATTCATTTACCCAGAAACATAGCACATACCGCACACATCAACCCAGAAACACAGCACATTCCTCAATCGTCAACCCGGAATTACAGCACATTCCCCAACCATCTACCCAGATACACAATACATTCCCCTCTCACCATCCTCCTACCTAGAAACACAGCATTGAACCACTCATCAACCCAGAATCACAGCACATTCCCCAATCATCATGCCAGAAACACAGCACATTCCCCACTCATCAACCCAGAAACACAGCACATTCCCCACTCATCAACCCTGGAACACAGAACATTCCGCACTCATCAACCCAGGAACACAGCACATTCCAACCTCACCAACCCAGAAACACAGCACATTCCCCACTCAAGAACACAGAAACACAGTACATTCCCTATTCGTCACCATCACCCCAGAAACATGGCACTTTCCCCACTCAACATCAACCCAGAAACATAGCACAACCCCAATCATCATCTATGCAGAAACACAGCACATTCCCCAATCATCATCTGCCAAGAAACACAGCACATTCCCCAATCATCATCCCAGAAACTCAGCATATTCCCCACTCATTAATCCTGAAACACAGCACATTCCCCACTTACCATCTACCTAGAAACACAGCACATTCCGCACTCATCATCAACCCAGAAACACAGCACTTTCCCCACTCATCTACCCAGAAACACAGCACACTCACCACTCATCTACCCAGAAACACAGCACATTCCCCACTCATTTACCCAGAAACACAGCACATTCCCCACTCGTCTACCCAGAAACACACAGTCCCTACTCATCAACCCAGAAACACAGCACATTCGTCACTCGACAACCCAGAAACACAGCACATTCACCACTCATCATCTACCCAGAAACACAGCACATTCCCCAATCATCATTAACCCAGAAACATAGCACATGCCGCACTCATCAACACAGAAGCACAGCACATTCTGCACTCATCAACACAGAAACACAGCACATTCCGCTCTCATCAACACAGAAACACAGCACATTCCGCACTCATCAACACAGAAACACAGAATATTCCTCATTCATCAACACAGAAACACAGCACATTCCGCACTCAGCAACACTGAAACACAGCATATTCCGCACTCATCAACACAGAAGCAAAGCACACTCCCCACTCATCATCATCATCCCAAAAAGACAGCACATTCACTATTCGTCATCATCAACCCAGAAACACGGCATGCTCCCCACTCACCATTATCAACGCAACAACACAGCACATTCTCCACTCATCAACACAAAAACACAGCACATTCCCCACTCATTTAACCAGAAACACAGCACATTCCCCACTCATCTACCCAGAAACACAGCACATTCCCCACTCATCTACACAGAAACACAGCACATTCCCCACTCATCTACCCAGAAACACTGCACATTCCCCACTCATCTACCCAGAAACACTGCACATTCCCCACTCATCTACCCAGAAACACAGCACATTCCCACTCATCTACCCAGAAACACAGCACATTCCCCACTCATCTACCCAGAAACACAGCACATTCCCCACTCATCATCTACCCAGAAACACAGCACATTCTCCTATCATCATTAACCCAGAAATATAGCACATTCAGCACTAATCAACACAGAAACACAGCACATTCCCCAATCATTAACCCAGAAACAAAGCACATTCCGCACTCATCAACACAGAAAAACAGCACATTCCGCACTCATCAACACAGAAATACAGCACATTTCCCTATCATCATTAACCCAGAAGCATAGCACATTCCGCACTCATCAACATAGAAACACAGCACATTTCGCACTCATCAACACAGAAACACAGCACATTCCGCACTCATCAACACAGAAACACAGCACATTCCGCACTCATCAACACAGAAACACAGCACATTCCGCACTCATCAACACAGAAACACAGCACATTCCGCACTCATCAACACAGAAACACAGCACATTCCATATTCATCATCATCAACCCACAAACACAGCACATTCCCCACTCGTCAACCCAGAATCACAGCACATTCACCAATCATCTACCCAGGAACACGCCACATTACCCACTCCTCATCAAACCAGAGACACAGCACATTCCCTATTCGTCACCATCAACCCAGAAACATAGCACAACCCCAATCATCATCTATGCAGAAACACAGCACATTCCCCAATCATCATCTACCCAGAAACACAGCACATTCCCTTCTCATCATCATCAACCCAGAAACAAAGCACATCCCCATTCATCAACCCAGAAACACAACACACTCCCCACTCATCACCACCCCACGAACATAGCACCGTCCCCACTGATCATCTACCCAGAACCACAACACATTCCCCAATCATCATCTACCCAGAAACACAGCACATTCACTTCTCATCATCTCAGAAACACAGCACATTCACCTCTTATCTACCCAGAAACACAGCACATTCTCCATTCATCATCTACACAGAAACACAGCACATCCCCTACTCAATTTCGTCAACCCAGGAACACAGCACGTCCCCACTCATCATCAACCCAGAAACACAGCACATTCCCCATTCATTTACCCAGAAACATAGCACATACCGCACACATCAACCCAGAAACACAGCACATTCCTCAATCGTCAACCCGGAATTACAGCACATTCCCCAACCATCTACCCAGATACACAATACATTCCCCTCTCACCATCCTCCTACCTAGAAACACAGCATTGAACCACTCATCAACCCAGAATCACAGCACATTCCCCAATCATCATGCCAGAAACACAGCACATTCCCCACTCATCAACCCAGAAACACAACACATTCCCCACTAATCAACCCTGGAACACAGAACATTCCGCACTCATCAACCCAGGAACACAGCACATTCCAACCTCACCAACCCAGAAACACAGCACATTCCCCACTCAAGAACACAGAAACACAGTACATTCCCTATTCGTCACCATCACCCCAGAAACATGGCACTTTCCCCACTCAACATCAACCCAGAAACATAGCACAACCCCAATCATCATCTATGCAGAAACACAGCACATTCCCCACTCATCTATCCAGAAACACAGCACATTCCTCACTCTTCTAACCAGAAACACAGAACATTCCCCAATCATCTAAACAGAAACACAGAATATTCCCCAATCATCATTAACCCAGAAACATAGCACATACCTCACACATCAACCCAGAAACACAGCACATTCCCCAATCGTCAACCCGGAATTACAGCACATTCCCCAATCATCTACCCAGATACACAATACATTCCCCTCTCACCATCCTCCTAACTAGAAACACAGCACTGAACCACTCATCAACCCAGAATCACAGCACATTCCCCAATCATCATGCCAGAAACACAGCACATTCCCCAATCATCATCCCAGAAACTCACCACATTCCCCACTCATCAACCCAGAAACACAGCACATTCCCCACTCATCAACCCTGGAACACAGCACATTCCGCACTCATCAACCCAGGAACACAGCACATTCCGCACTCATCAACACAGAAACATAGCACATTCCCCGCTAATCAACCCAGAAACACAGCACATTCACCACTCATCAACCCAGAAACACAGCACATTCCCCACTCGTCAACCCGGAATTACAGCACATTCCCCAATCATCTACCCAGATACACAATACATTCCCCTCTCACCATTATCTACCTAGAAACACAGCACAGACCCACTCATCAACCCAGAATCACAGCACATTTCCCACTCATCAACCCAGAAACACAGCACATTCCCCACTCATCAACCCAGGAACACAGCACATTCCCCACTCATCAACCCAGAAACACAGCACATCCCCCACTCACCAAACCAGAAACACAGCACATTCCCCACTCATCAACTCAGAAGCACAGCACATTCCCCACTCACGAACCCAGAAGCACAGCACATTCCCCACTCGTCAACCCAGAAACACAGCACATTCCCCACTCATCAACACAGAAACACAGCATATTCTCCACTCAAGAACCCAGAAACACAGCACATTCCCCACTGCTCAACCCAGAAACACAGCACATTCCCCACTCGTCAACCCAGAATCACAGCACATTCACCAATCATCTACCCAGGAACACGGCACATTCCCCACTCCTCATCAAACCAGAGACACAGCACATTCCTTATTCGTCACCATCAACCCAGAAACATAGCACAACCCCAATCATCATCTATGCGGAAACACATCACGTTCCCCAATCATCATCTCCCCAGAAACACAGCACATTCCCTTCTCATCATCATCAACCCAGAAACAAAGCACATCCCCATTCATCAACCCAGAAACACAACACACTCCCCACTCATCACCACCCCACGAACATAGCACCGTCCCCACTTATCATCTACCCAGAACCACAACACATTCCCCAATCATCATCTACCCAGAAACACAGCACATTCACTTCTCATCATCTCAGAAACACAGCACATTCTCCTCTTATCTACCCAGAAACACAGCACATCCCCTACTCAATTTCGTCAACCCAGGAACACAGCACGTCCCCACTCATCATCAACCCAGAAACACAGCACATTCCCCATTCATCTACCCAGAAACATAGCACATACCCCACTCATCTACCCAGAAACACAGAACATTCCCCACTCATCTACCCAGAAACACAGCACAGTCGCCACTCATCTACCCAGAAACACAGCACATTCCCCACTCATCATCCACCCAGAAACACAGCACATTCCCCAAACATCATTAACCCAGAAATATAGCACATTCCGCACTCAGCAACACAGAAACACAGCACATTCCGCACTCAGCAACACAGAAACACAGCACATTCCGCACTCAGCAACACAGAAACACAGCACATTCCGCACTCAGCAACACAGAAACACAGCACATTCCGCACTCAGCAACACAGAAACACAGCACATTCCGCACTCAGCAACACAGAAACACAGCACATTCCGCACTCAGCAACACAGAAACACAGCACATTCCGCACTCAGCAACACAGAAACACAGCACATTCCGCACTCAGCAACACAGAAACACAGCACATTCCGCACTCAGCAACACAGAAACACAGCACATTCCGCACTCAGCAACACAGCACATTCCGCACTCAGCAACACAGAAACACAGCACATTCTGCACTCAGCAACACAGAAACACAGCACATTCCGCACACATCAACACAAAAGCAAAGCACACGCCCCACTCATCATCATCATCATAAAAAGACAGCACATTCCCTATTCGTCATCATCAATCCAGAAACAAGGCATGCTCCCCATTCACCATTATCAATGCAACAACACAGCACATTCTCCACTCATCAACACAAAAACACAGCACATTCCGCTCTCATCAACACAGAAACACAGCACATTCCGCACTCATCAACACAGAAACACAGCACATTCCGCACTCATCAACACAGAAACACAGCACATTCCGCACTCATCAACACAGAAACACAGCACATTCCGCACTCATCAACACAGAAACACAGCACTATCCCCACTCATCAACAACCCAGAAAAATAGCACATTCCCCACTCATCAACCCAGAAACACAGCACATTCCATATTCATCATCATCAACACTCAAACACAGCACATTCCCCACTCATCATCATCCCAAAATCACAGCACATTCCCTATTCGTCATCGTCAAACCAGAAACACAGCACATACCCCACTCACCAACCCAGAAGCACAGCACATTTCCTATTCCTTATCAACACAGAAACACAATACATTCCACTATTTCATCAACCACCCAGAAAAACAGCATATTCCCTAATCATCATCAGCCCAGAAACACAGCACATTCGCCACTCATCATGATCATCAACACAGAAACACAGCACATTCCCAAATCATCATCAACCCAAAAACACAGCACATCCCAAACTCGTCAACCTGGAATCACAACACATTCCCCAATCATCTACCCAGATACACAATACATTCCCCACTCACCATCATCAGCCCAGAAACACAGCACATTCCCCACACATCACCATCTACCCAGAAACACAGTGCATTCGCCACTCATCAACCCAGAAACACAGCACATTCCCCACTCGTCAACCCGGAATTACAGCACATTCCCCAATCATCGACCCAGATACACAATACATTCCCCTCTCACCATTATCTACCTAGAAACACAGCACAGACCCACTCATCAACCCAGAATCACAGCACATTCCCCACTCATCAACCCAGAAACACAGCACATTCCCCACTCATCAACCCAGGAACACAGCACATTCCCCACTCACGAACCCAGAAGCACAGCACATTCCCCACTCGTCAACCCAGAAACACAGCACATTCCCCACTCATCAACCCAGAAACACAACACATTCCCCACTCATCAACTCAGAAACACAGCACATTCCCCACTCACGAACCCAGAAGCACAGCACATTCCCCACTCGTCAACCCAGAAACACAGCACATTCCCCACTCATCAACCCAGAAACACAGCATATTCCCCACTCAAGAACCCAGAAACACAGCACAGTCCCCACTGGTCAACCCAGAAACACAGCTCATTCCCCACTCGTCAACCCAGAATCACAGCACATTCACCAATCATCTACCCAGGAACACGCCACATTCCCCACTCCTCATCAAACCAGAGACACAGCACATTCCCTATTCGTCACCATCAACCCAGAAACATAGCACAACCCCAATCATCATATATGCAGAAACACAGCACATTCCCCAATCATCATCTACCCAGAAACACAGCACATTCCCTTCTCATCATCATCAACCCAGAAACAAAGCACATCCCCATTCATCAATCCAGAAACACAACACACTCCCCACTCATCACCACCCCACGAACATAGCACCGTCCCCACTTATCATCTACCCAGAACCACAACACATTCCCCAATCATCATCTACCCAGAAACACAGCACATTCACTTCTCATCATCTCAGAAACACAGCACATTCCCCTCTTATCTACCCAGAAACACAGCACATTCCCCATTCATCATCTACCCAGAGACACAGCACATCCCCTACTCAATTTCGTCAACCCAGGAACACAGCACGTCCCCACTCATCATCAACCCAGAAACACAGCACATTCCCCATTCATCTATCCAGAAACATAGCACATACCCCACTCATTTACCCAGAAACACAGCATATTCCCCACTCATCTATCCAGAAACACAGCACATTCCCCACTCATCTATCCAGAAACACAGCACATTCCCCACTCATCTAACCAGAAACACAGAACATTCCCCACCCATTTAACCAGAAACACAGCACATTCCTCACTCTTCTAACCAGAAACACAGAACATTCCCCAATCATCTAAACAGAAACACAGAATATTCCCCAATCATCATTAACCCAGAAACATAGCACATACCGCACACATCAACCCAGAAACACAGCACATTCCCCACTCATCTACCCAGAAACACAGCACATTCCCCAATCATCATTAACCCAGAAACATAGCACATTCACCACTCATCAACACGGAAACACAGCACATTCCGCACTCATCAACACAGAAAAACAGCACATTCCGCCCTCATCAACACAGAAAAACAGCACATTTCCCAATCATTATTAACCCAGAAACATAGCACATTCTGCACTCATCAACACCGAAACACAGCACATTCCGCACTCAGCAACACAGAAACACAGCACATTCCGCACTCAGCAACACCGAAACACAGCACATTCCGCACTCAGCAACACAGAAACACAGCACCTTCCGCACTCATCAACACAGAAAAACAGCACATTCCGCCCTCATCAACACAGAAAAACAGCACATTTCCCAATCATTATTAACCCAGAAACATAGCACATTCTGCAATCAGCAACACCGAAACACAGCACATTCCGCACTCAGCAACACCGAAACACAGCACATTCCGCACTCAGCAACACCGAAACACAGCACATTCCGCACTCAGCAACACCGAAACACAGCACATTCCGCACTCAGCAACACAGAAACACAGCACATTCCGCACTCAGCAACACAGAAACACAGCACATTCCGCACTCAGCAACACAGAAACACAGCACATTCCGCACTCAGCAACACAGAAACACAGCACATTCCGCACTCAGCAACACAGAAACACAGCACATTCCGCACTCAGCAACACAGAAACACAGCACATTCCGCACTCAGCAACACAGAAACATAGCACATTCCGCACTCAGCAACACAGAAACACAGCACATTCCGCACTCAGCAACACAGAAACACAGCACATTCCGCACTCAGCAACACAGAAACACAGCACATTCCGCACTCAGCAACACAGAAACACAGCACATTCCGCACTCAGCAACACAGAAACACAGCACATTCCGCACTCAGCAACACAGAAACACAGCACATTCCGCACTCAGCAACACAGAAACACAGCACATTCCGCACTCAGCAACACAGAAACACAGCGCATTCCGCACTCAGCAACACAGAAACACAGCACATTCCCCACTCATCATCATCATCCCAAAAAGACAGCACATTTCCTATTCGTCATCATCAACCCAGAAACACGGCATGCTCGCCACTCATTATCATCTACCCAGTAACACCGAACATTCCCCACTCACCATCATCAACCCAACAACACAGCACATTCTCCACTCATCAACACAAAAACACAACACATTCCCCATTCATCTACCCAGAAACACAGCACATTCCCCACTCATCTACCCAGAAACACAGCACATTCCCCACTCATCTACCCAGAAACACAGCACATTCCGCACTCATCAACACAGAAACACAGCACTATCCCCACTCATCATCAACAACCAAGAAAAATAGCACATTCCCCACTCATCAACCCACAAACACAGCACATTCCATATTCATCATCATCAACCCACAAACACAGCACATTCCCCACTCGCCAACCCAGAATCACAGCACATTCACCAATCATCTACCCAGGAGCACGCCACATTCCCCACTCCTCATCAAACCAGAGACACAGCACATTCCCTATTTGTCACCATCAACCCAGAAACATAGCACAACCCCAATCATCATCTATGCAGAAACACAGCACATTCCCCAATCATCATCTACCCAGAAACACAGCACATTCCCTTCTCATCATCATCAACCCAGAAACAAAGCACATCCCCATTCATCAACCCAGAAACACAACACACTCCCCACTCATCACCACCCCACGAACATAGCACCGTCCCCACTTATCATCTACCCAGAACCACAACACATTCCCCAATCATCATCTACCCAGAAACACAGCACATTCACTTCTCATCATCTCAGAAACACAGCACATTCACCTCTTATCTACCCAGAAACACAGCACATTCTCCATTCATCATCTACACAGAAACACAGCACATCCCCTACTCAATTTCGTCAACCCAGGAACACAGCACGTCCCCACTCATCATCAACCCAGAAACACAGCACATTCCCCATTCATTTACCCAGAAACATAGCACATACCGCACACATCAACCCAGAAACACAGCACATTCCTCAATCGTCAACCCGGAATTACAGCACATTCCCCAACCATCTACCCAGATACACAATACATTCCCCTCTCACCATCCTCCTACCTAGAAACACAGCATTGAACCACTCATCAACCCAGAATCACAGCACATTCCCCAATCATCATGCCAGAAACACAGCACATTCCCCACTCATCAACCCAGAAACACAGCACATTCCCCACTAATCAACCCTGGAACACAGAACATTCCGCACTCATCAACCCAGGAACACAGCACATTCCAACCTCACCAACCCAGAAACACAGCACATTCCCCACTCAAGAACACAGAAACACAGTACATTCCCTATTCGTCACCATCACCCCAGAAACATGGCACTTTCCCCACTCAACATCAACCCAGAAACATAGCACAACCCCAATCATCATCTATGCAGAAACACAGCACATTCCCCACTCATCTATCCAGAAACACAGCACATTCCTCACTCATCTAACCAGAAACACAGCACATTCCTCACTCTTCTAACCAGAAACACAGAACATTCCCCAATCATCTAAACAGAAACACAGAATATTCCCCAATCATCATTAACCCAGAAACATAGCACATACCTCACACATCAACCCAGAAACACAGCACATTCCCCAATCGTCAACCCGGAATTACAGCACATTCCCCAATCATCTACCCAGATACACAATACATTCCCCTCTCACCATCCTCCTACCTAGAAACACAGCACTGAACCACTCATCAACCCAGAATCACAGCACATTCCCCAATCATCATGCCAGAAACACAGCACATTCCCCAATCATCATCCCAGAAACTCACCACATTCCCCACTCATCAACCCAGAAACACAGCACATTCCCCACTCATCAACCCTGGAACACAGCACATTCCGCACTCATCAACCCAGGAACACAGCACATTCCGCACTCATCAACACAGAAACATAGCACATTCCCCGCTAATCAACCCAGAAACACAGCACATTCACCACTCACCAACCCAGAAACACAGCACATTCCCCACTCGTCAACCCGGAATTACAGCACATTCCCCAATCATCTACCCAGATACACAATACATTCCCCTCTCACCATTATCTACCTAGAAACACAGCACAGACCCACTCATCAACCCAGAATCACAGCACATTTCCCACTCATCAACCCAGGAACACAGCACATTCCCCACTCATCAACCCAGAAACACAGCACATCCCCCACTCACCAAACCAGAAACACAGCACATTCCCCACTCATCAACTCAGAAGCACAGCACATTCCCCACTCACGAACCCAGAAGCACAGCACATTCCCCACTCGTCAACCCAGAAACACAGCACATTCCCCACTCATCAACACAGAAACACAGCATATTCTCCACTCAAGAACCCAGAAACACAGCACATTCCCCACTGCTCAACCCAGAAACACAGCACATTCCCCACTCGTCAACCCAGAATCACAGCACATTCACCAATCATCTACCCAGGAACACGCCACATTCCCCACTCCTCATCAAACCAGAGACACAGCACATTCCTTATTCGTCACCATCAACCCAGAAACATAGCACAACCCCAATCATCATATATGCGGAAACACATCACGTTCCCCAATCATCATCTCCCCAGAAACACAGCACATTCCCTTCTCATCATCATCAACCCAGAAACAAAGCACATCCCCATTCATCAACCCAGAAACACAACACACTCCCCACTCATCACCACCCCACGAACATAGCACCGTCCCCACTTATCATCTACCCAGAACCACAACACATTCCCCAATCATCATCTACCCAGAAACACAGCACATTCACTTCTCATCATCTCAGAAACACAGCACATTCTCCTCTTATCTACCCAGAAACACAGCACATCCCCTACTCAATTTCGTCAACCCAGGAACACAGCACGTCCCCACTCATCATCAACCCAGAAACACAGCACATTCCCCATTCATCTACCCAGAAACATAGCACATACCCCACTCATCTACCCAGAAACACAGAACAGTCGCCACTCATCTACCCAGAAACACAGCACATTCCCCACTCATCATCTACCCAGAAACACAGCACATTCCCCAAACATCATTAACCCAGAAACACAGCACATTCCGCACTCAGCAACACAGAAACACAGCACATTCCGCACTCAGCAACACAGAAACACAGCACATTCCGCACTCAGCAACACAGAAACACAGCACATTCCGCACTCAGCAACACAGCACATTCCGCACTCAGCAACACAGCACATTCCGCACTCAGCAACACAGCACATTCCGCACTCAGCAACACAGCACATTCGCACTCAGCAACACAGCACATCGCTCAGCAACACAGCACATTCCGCACTCAGCAACACAGCACATTCCGCACTCAGCAACACAGCACATTCCGCACTCAGCAACACAGCACATTCCGCACTCAGCAACACAGCACATTCCGCACTCAGCAACACAGCACATTCCGCACTCAGCAACACAGCACATTCCGCACTCAGCAACACAGCACATTCCGCACTCAGCAACACAGCACATTCCGCACTCAGCAACACAGCACATTCCGCACTCAGCAACACAGCACATTCCGCACTCAGCAACACAGCACATTCCGCACTCAGCAACACAGCACATTCCGCACTCAGCAACACAGCACATTCCGCACTCAGCAACACAGCACATTCCGCACTCAGCAACACAGGCACATTCCGCACTCAGCAACACAGCACATTCCGCACTCAGCAACACAGCACATTCCGCACTCAGCAACACAGCACATTCCGCACTCAGCAACACAGCACATTCCGCACTCAGCAACACAGCACATTCCGCACTCAGCAACACAGCACATTCCGCACTCAGCAACACAGCACATTCCGCACTCAGCAACACAGCACATTCCGCACTCAGCAACACAGCACATTCCGCACTCAGCAACACAGCACATTCCGCACTCAGCAACACAGCACATTCCGCACTCAGCAACACAGCACATTCCGCACTCAGCAACACAGCACATTCCGCACTCAGCAACACAGCACATTCCGCACTCAGCAACACAGCACATTCCGCACTCAGCAACACAGCACATTCCGCACTCAGCAACACAGCACATTCCGCACTCAGCAACACAGCACATTCCGCACTCAGCAACACAGCACATTCCGCACTCAGCAACACAGCACATTCCGCACTCAGCAACACAGCACATTCCGCACTCAGCAACACAGCACATTCCGCACTCAGCAACACAGCACATTCCGCACTCAGCAACACAGCACATTCCGCACTCAGCAACACAGCACATTCCGCACTCAGCAACACAGCACATTCCGCACTCAGCAACACAGCACATTCCGCACTCAGCAACACAGCACATTCCGCACTCAGCAACACAGCACATTCCGCACTCAGCAACACAGCACATTCCGCACTCAGCAACACAGCACATTCCGCACTCAGCAACACAGCACATTCCGCACTCAGCAACACAGCACATTCCGCACTCAGCAACACAGCACATTCCGCACTCAGCAACACAGCACATTCCGCACTCAGCAACACAGCACATTCCGCACTCAGCAACACAGCACATTCCGCACTCAGCAACACAGCACATTCCGCACTCAGCAACACAGCACATTCCGCACTCAGCAACACAGCACATTCCGCACTCAGCAACACAGCACATTCCGCACTCAGCAACACAGCACATTCCGCACTCAGCAACACAGCACATTCCGCACTCAGCAACACAGCACATTCCGCACTCAGCAACACAGCACATTCCGCACTCAGCAACACAGCACATTCCGCACTCAGCAACACAGCACATTCCGCACTCAGCAACACAGAAACACAGCACATTCTGCACTCAGCAACACAGAAACACAGCACATTCCGCACACATCAACACAGAAGCAAAGCACACGCCCCACTCATCATCATCATCATAAAAAGACAGCACATTCCCTATTCGTCATCATCAATCCAGAAACAAGGCATGCTCCCCATTCACCATTATCAATGCAACAACACAGCACATTCTCCACTCATCAACACAAAAACACAGCACATTCCGCTCTCATCAACACAGAAACACAGCACATTCCGCACTCATCAACACAGAAACACAGCACATTCCGCACTCATCAACACAGAAACACAGCACATTCCGCACTCATCAACACAGAAACACAGCACATTCCGCACTCATCAACACAGAAACACAGCACATTCCGCACTCATCAACACAGAAACACAGCACATTCCGCACTCATCAACACAGAAACACAGCACATTCCGCACTCATCAACACAGAAACACAGCACATTCCGCACTCATCAACACAGAAACACAGCACTATCCCCACTCATCAACAACCCAGAAAAATAGCACATTCCCCACTCATCAACCCAGAAACACAGCACATTCCATATTCATCATCATCAACACTCAAACACAGCACATTCCCCACTCATCATCATCCCAAAATCACAGCACATTCCCTATTCGTCATCGTCAAACCAGAAACACAGCACATACCCCACTCACCAACCCAGAAGCACAGCACATTTCCTATTCCTTATCAACACAGAAACACAATACATTCCACTATTTCATCAACCACCCAGAAAAACAGCATATTCCCTAATCATCATCAGCCCAGAAACACAGCACATTCGCCACTCATCATGATCATCAACACAGAAACACAGCACATTCCCAAATCATCATCAACCCAAAAACACAGCACATCCCAAACTCGTCAACCTGGAATCGCAACACATTCCCCAATCATCTACCCAGATACACAATACATTCCCCACTCACCATCATCAGCCCAGAAACACAGCACATTCCCCACACATCAACATCTACCCAGAAACACAGTGCATTCGCCACTCATCAACCCAGAAACACAGCACATTCCCCACTCGTCAACCCGGAATTACAGCACATTCCCCAATCATCGACCCAGATACACAATACATTCCCCTCTCACCATTATCTACCTAGAAACACAGCACAGACCCACTCATCAACCCAGAATCACAGCACATTCCCCACTCATCAACCCAGAAACACAGCACATTCCCCACTCATCAACCCAGGAACACAGCACATTCCGCACTCATTAACCCAGTAACGCAGCACATCCCCCACTCACCAAACCAGAAACACAACACATTCCCCACTCAAGAACCCAGAAACACAGCACAGTCCCCACTGGTCAACCCAGAAACACAGCTCATTCCCCACTCGTCAACCCAGAATCACAGCACATTCACCAATCATCTACCCAGGAACACGCCACATTCCCCACTCCTCATCAAACCAGAGACACAGCACATTCCCTATTCGTCACCATCAACCCAGAAACATAGCACAACCCCAATCATCATATATGCAGAAACACAGCACATTCCCCAATCATCATCTACCCAGAAACACAGCACATTCCCTTCTCATCATCATCAACCCAGAAACAAAGCACATCCCCATTCATCAATCCAGAAACACAACACACTCCCCACTCATCACCACCCCACGAACATAGCACCGTCCCCACTTATCATCTACCCAGAACCACAACACATTCCCCAATCATCATCTACCCAGAAACACAGCACATTCACTTCTCATCATCTCAGAAACACAGCACATTCCCCTCTTATCTACCCAGAAACACAGCACATTCCCCATTCATCATCTACCCAGAGACACAGCACATCCCCTACTCAATTTCGTCAACCCAGGAACACAGCACGTCCCCACTCATCATCAACCCAGAAACACAGCACATTCCCCATTCATCTATCCAGAAACATAGCACATACCCCACTCATTTACCCAGAAACACAGCACATTCCCCACTCATCTATCCAGAAACACAGCACATTCCCCACTCATCTAACCAGAAACACAGAACATTCCCCACCCATTTAACCAGAAACACAGCACATTCCTCACTCTTCTAACCAGAAACACAGAACATTCCCCAATCATCTAAACAGAAACACAGAATATTCCCCAATCATCATTAACCCAGAAACATAGCACATACCGCACACATCAACCCAGAAACACAGCACATTCCCCACTCATCTACCCAGAAACACAGCACATTCCCCAATCATCATTAACCCAGAAACATAGCACATTCACCACTCATCAACACGGAAACACAGCACATTCCGCACTCATCAACACAGAAAAACAGCACATTCCGCCCTCATCAACACAGAAAAACAGCACATTTCCCAATCATTATTAACCCAGAAACATAGCACATTCTGCACTCATCAACACCGAAACACAGCACATTCCGCACTCAGCAACACCGAAACACAGCACATTCCGCACTCAGCAACACCGAAACACAGCACATTCCGCACTCAGCAACACCGAAACACAGCACATTCCGCACTCAGCAACACAGAAACACAGCACATTCCGCACTCATCAACACAGAAAAACAGCACATTCCGCCCTCATCAACACAGAAAAACAGCACATTCCGCACTCAGCAACACAAACACAGCACATTCCGCACTCAGCAACACAGAAACACAGCACATTCCGCACTCAGCAACACAGAAACACAGCACATTCCCCACTCATCATCATCATCCCAAAAAGACAGCACATTTCCTATTCGTCCTCATCAACCCAGAAACACGGCATGCTCGCCACTCATTATCATCTACCCAGTAACACCGAACATTCCCCACTCACCATCATCAACCCAACAACACAGCACATTCTCCACTCATCAACACAAAAACACAACACATTCCCCATTCATCTACCCAGAAACACAGCACATTCCCCACTCATCTACCCAGAAACACAGCACATTCCCCACTCATCTACCCAGAAACACAGCACATTCCCCACTCATCTACCCAGAAACACTGCACATTCCCCACTCATCTACCCAAAAACACTGCACATTCCCCACTCATCTACCCAGAAACACAGCACATTCCCCACTCATCTACCCAGAAAGACTGCACATTCCCAACTCATCTACCCAGAAAGACTGCACATTCCCCACTCATCTACCCAGAAAGACTGCACATTCCCCACTCATCTACCCAGAAAGACTGCACATTCCCCACTCATCTACCCAGAAAGACTGCACATTCCCCACTCATCTACCCAGAAACACTGCACATTCCCCACTCATCTACCCAAAAACACTGCACATACCCCACTCATCTACCCAGAAACACTGCACATTCCCCACTCATCTACCCAGAAACACAGCACATTCCACACTCATCTACCCAAAAACACAGCACAGTCGCCACTCATCAACCCAGAAACACAGCACATTCCCCACTCATCATCATCAACCCAGAAAAATAGCACATTCCACACTCTTCAACCCAGAAACACAGCACATTCCACATTCATCATCATCAACCCACAAACACAGCACATTCCCCACTCATCATCATCCCAAAAACACAACACATTCCCTATTCGTCATCACCAACCCAGAAACACAGCACATTTCCTATTCCTTATCAACACAGAAACACAGCACATTCCGCACACATCAACACAGAAACACAGCACATTCCGCACTCATCAACACAGAAACAGCACATTCCACACTCATCAACACAGTAACACAGCACTATCCCCACTCATCATCAACAACCCAGAAAAATAGCACATTCTCCACTCATCTACCCAGAAACACAGCACATTCCCCACTCATCTACCTAGAAAAACAGCACAGTCGCCACTCATCAACCCAGAAACACAGCACATTCCCCACTCATCATCTACCCAGAAACACAGCACATTCCCCACTCATCATCTACCCAGAAACACAGCACATTCCCCACTCATCATCTACCCAGAAACACAGCACATTCCCCACTCATCATCTACCCAGAAACACAGCACATTCCCCACTCATCATCTACCCAGAAACACAGCACATTCCCCACTCATCATCTACCCAGAAACACAGCACATTCTCCAATCATCATTAACCCAGAAATATAGCACATTCCGCAATAATCAACACAGAAACACAGCACATTCCGCTCTCGTCAACACAGAAACACAGCACATTCCGCACTCATCAACACAGAAAGACAGCACATTCCGCACTCATCAACACAGAAAGACAGCACATTCCCCAATCATCAACACAGAAACACAGCACATTCCGCACTCATCAACACAGAAACACAGCACATTCCGCACTCATCAACACAGAAACACAGCACATTCCGCACTCATCAACACAGAAACACAGCACATTCCGCACTCATCAACACAGAAACACAGCACATTCCGCACTCATCAACACAGAAACACAGCACTATCCCCACTCATCATCAACAACCCAGAAAAATAGCACATTCCCCACTCATCAACCCAGAAACACAGCACATTCCATATTCATCATCATCAACAATCAAACATAGCACATTCCCCACTCATCATCATCCCAAAATCACAGCACATTCCCTATTCGTCATCATCAAACCAGAAACACAGCACATACCCCACTCACCAACCCAGAAACACAGCACATTTCCTATTCCTTATCAACACAGAAACACAATACATTCCACTATTTCATCAACCACCCAGAAAAAAAGCATATTCCCTAATCATCATCAGCCTAGAAACACAGCACAATCGCCACTCATCATGATCATCAACACAGAAACACAGCACATTCCCAAATCATCATCAACCCAGAAACACAGCACATCCCAAACTCGTCAACCCGGAATCACAGCACATTCCCCAATCATCTACCCAGATACACAATACATTCCCCACTCACCATCATCAGCCCAGAAACACAGCACATTCCCCACACATCACCATCTACCCAGAAACACAGCACATTCCCCACTCGTCAACCCGGAATTACAGCACATTCCCCAATCATCGACCCAGATACACAATACATTCCCCTCTCACCATTATCTACCTAGAAACACAGCACAGACCCACTCATCAACCCAGAATCACAGCACATTCCCCACTCATCAACCCAGAAACACAGCACATTCCCCACTCATCAACCCAGGAACACAGCACATTCCGCACTCATTAACCCAGGAACACAGCACATGCCCCACTCACCAAACCAGAAACACAACACATTCCCCACTCGTCAACTCAGAAACACAGCACATTCCCCACTCACGAACCCAGAAGCACAGCACATTCCCCACTCGTCAACCCAGAAACACAGCACATTCCCCACTCATCAAGCCAGAAACACAGCATATTCCCCAGTCAAGAACCCAGAAACACAGCACATTCCCCACTGGTCAACCCAGAAACACAGCTCATTCCCCACTCGTCAACCCAGAATCACAGGACATTCACCAATCATCTACCCAGGAACACGGCACATTCCCCACTCCTCATCAAACCAGAAACATAGCACAACCCCAATCATCATCTATGCAGAAACACAGCACATTCCCCAATCATCATCTACCCAGAAACACAGCACATTCCCTTCTCATCATCATCAACCCAGAAACAAAGCACATCCCCATTAATCAATCCAGAAACACAACACATTCCCCACTCATCACAACCCCACGAACATAGCACTTTCCCCACTTATCATCTACCCAGAACCACAGCACATTCCCCAATCATCATCTACCCAGAAACACAGCACATTCACTTCTCATCATCTCAGAAACACAGCACATTCCCCTCTTATCTACCCAGAAACACAGCACATTCCCCATTCATCATCTACCCAGAGACACAGCACATCCCCTACTCAATTTCGTCAACCCAGGAACACAGCACGTCCCCAATCATCATCAACCCAGAAACACAGCACATTCCTCATTCATCTATCCATAAACATAGCACATACCCCACTCATTTACCCAGAAACACAGCACATTCCCCACTCATCTATCCAGAAACACAGCACATTCCCCACTCATCTAACCAGAAACACAGAACATTCCCCACTCATTTAACCAGAAACACAGCACATTCCTCACTCTTCTAACCAGAAACACAGAACATTCCCCAATCATCTAAACAGAAACACAGAATATTCCCCAATCATCATTAACCCAGAAACATAGCACATACCGCACACATCAACCCAGAAACACAGCACATTCCCCACTCATCTACCCAGAAACACAGCACATTCCCCAATCATCATTAACCCAGAAACATAGCACATTCCGCACTCAGCAACACAGAAACACAGCAAATTCCGCACTCATCTACCCAGAAACACAGCACATTCCCCAATCATCATTAACCCAGAAACATACCACATTCCGCACTCATCAACACAGAAACACAGCACATTCCGCACTCATCAACCCTGGAACACAGCACATTCCGCACTCAGCAACACAGAAACACAGCACATTCCGCACTCAGCAACACAGAAACACAGCACATTCCGCACTCAGCAACACAGAAACACAGCACATTCCGCACTCAGCAACACAGAAACACAGCACATTCCGCACTCAGCAACACAGAAACACAGCACATTCCGCACTCAGCAACACAGAAACACAGCACATTCCGCACTCAGCAACACAGAAACACAGCACATTCCGCACTCATCAACACAGAAGCAAAGCACACTCCCCACTCATCATCATCATCCCAAAAAGACAGCACATTCCTTATTCGTCATCATCAACACAGAAACACGGCATGCTCCCCACTCACCATTATCAACGCAACAACACAGCACATTCTCCACTCATCTACCCAGAAACAGAGCACATTCCCTATTCGTCATCATCAGCCCAGAAACACAGCACAACCCCAATCATCATCTATGCAGAAACACAGCACATTCCCCAATCATCATCTACCCAGAAACACAGCACATTCCCCACTCATCTACCCAGAAACACAGCACATTCCCCACTCATTTACCCAGAAACACAGCACATTCCTCACTCGTCTGCCCAGAAATACAGCACATTCCCCACTCATCTACCCAGAAACACAGCACATTGCCCACTCATCTACCCAGAAACACAGCACATTCCCCACTCATCTACCCAGAAACACAGCACATTCCCCACTCATTTACCCAGAAACACATCACATTCCCCACTCGTCTACCCAAAAACACAGCACATTCCCCACACATCACCATCTACCCAGAAACATAGTGCATTCGCCACTCATCAACCCAGAATTACAGCACATTACCCAATCATCTACCCAAATACACAATACATTCTTCTCTCACCATTATCTACCTAGAAACACAGCACAGACCCACTCATCAACCCAGAATCACAGCACATTCCCCAATCATCATCGAGAAACTCAGCACATTCCCCACTCATCAACCCAGGAACACAGCACATTGACCACTCATCAACCCAGAAACACAGCACAGTCCCCACTCATCAACCCAGAAACACAGCACAGTCCCCACTCATCAACCCAGAAACACAGCACATTCTCCACTCATCAAACCAGAAACACAGCACATTCTCCACTCATCAAACCAGAAACACAGCACATTCTCCACTCATCAAACCAGAAACACAGCACATTCCCCACTCATCAACCCAGAAAAACAGCACATTCCCCACTCATCAACCCAGAAAAACAGCACATTCCCCACTCATCAACCCAGAAACACAGCACATTCCCCACTCATCAACCCAGAAACACAGCACATTACCCACTCAAGAACCCAGAAACACAGCACATTCCCCACTCCTCATCAACCCAGAATCACTGTACATTCCCTATTCGTCATCATTAACTCAGAAACATGGCACGTTCCCCACTCATCATCAACCCAGAAACACAGCACAACCCCAATCATCATCTACCCAGAAACACAGCAAATTCCCCACTCATCAACCCAGAAACACAGCACATTCCCCACTCACGAACCCAGAAGAACAGCACATTCCCCACTCGTCAACCCAGAAACACAGCACATACCCCACTCAAGAACACAGAAGCACAGCACATTCCCCATCGTCAACCCAGAAGGACAGCACATTCCCCACTCATCAACCCAGAAACACAGCACATTCCCCACTCACGAACCCAGAAAACCAGCACATTCACCAATCATCAACCCAGAAACACAGCACATTCCCCACTCAAGAACACAGAAGCACAGCACATTCCCCATCGTCAACCCAGAAGGACAGCACATTCCCCAGTCATCAACCCAGAAACACAGCATATTCCCCACTCTAGAACCCAGAAACACAGCACATTCCCCACTCCCCATCAACCCAGAATCATAGTACATTCACTATTCGTTACCATCAACCCAGAAACATGGCACTTTCCCCAAAAACATCAACCCAGAAACACAGCACAACCCCAATCATCATCTATGCAGAAACACAGCACATTTCCCAATCATCATCTACCCAGAAACACAGCACATTCCCCAATCATCATCCCAGACTCTCAGCATTTTCCCCACTCATAAATCCAGAAACACAGCACATTCCCCACTTACCATCTACCTAGAAACACAGCACATTCCGCACTCATCATCAACCCAGAAACACAGCACTTTCCCCACTCATCTACCCAGAAACACAGCACATTCCCCACTCATCTACCCAGAAACACAGCACATTCCCCACTCATCAACCCAGAAACACAGCACATTCCCCACTCGTCAACCCGGAATTACAGCACATTCCCCAATCATCTACCCAGATACACAATACATTCCCCTCTCACCATTATCTACCTAGAAACACAGCACAGACCCACTCATCAACCCAGAATCACAGCACATTTCCCACTCATCAACCCAGGAACACAGCACATTCCCCACTCATCAACCCAGAAACACAGCACATTCCTCACTCGTCTGCCCAGAAATACAGCACATTCCCCACTCATCTACCCAGAAACACAGCACATTCCCCACTCATCTACCCAGAAACACAGCACATTCCCCACTCATTTACCCAGAAACACATCACATTCCCCACTCGTCTACCCAGAAACACAGCACATTCCCAACTCATATACCCAGAAACACAGCACATTCCCCAATCATCTACCCAGAAACACAGCACATTCCCCACTCATCTACCCAGAAACACAGCACATTCCCCACTCATCTACACTGAAACACAGCACATTCCCCACTCATTTACCCAGAAACACAGCACATTCCCCACTCGTCTACCCAGAAACACACAGTCCCTACTCGTCAACGCAGAAACACAGCACATTTGTCACTCGTCAACCCAGAAACACAGCACATTCGCCACTCGTCAACCCGGAATTACAGCACATTCCCCAATCATCTACCCAGATACACAATACATTCCCCTCTCACCATTATCTACCTAGAAACACAGCACAGACCCACTCATCAACCAGAATCACAGCACAATCCCCAATCATCATCCCAGAAACTCAGCACATTCCCCACTCCTCAACCCAGAAACACAGCACATTTCCCACTCGTCAACCCAGAAACACAGCACATTCCGCACTCATCAATCCAGAAACACAGAACATTCTCCACTCATCAACACAAAAACACAGCACATTCCCCACTCCTCATCAACCCAGAATCACTGTACATTCCCTATTCGTCATCATTAACTCAGAAACATGGCACGTTCCCCACTCATCATCAACCCAGAAACACAGCACAACCCCAATCATCATCTACCCAGAAACACAGCAAATTCCCCACTCATCAACCCAGAAACACAGCACATTCCCCACTCACGAACCCAGAAGAACAGCACATTCCCCACTCGTCAACCCAGAAACACAGCACATACCCCACTCAAGAACACAGAAGCACAGCACATTCCCCATCGTCAACCCAGAAGGACAGCACATTCCCCACTCATCAACCCAGAAACACAGCACATTCCCCACTCACGAACCCAGAAAACCAGCACATTCACCAATCATCAACCCAGAAACACAGCACATTCCCCACTCAAGAACACAGAAGCACAGCACATTCCCCATCGTCAACCCAGAAGGACAGCACATTCCCCAGTCATCAACCCAGAAATACAGCATATTCCCCACTCTAGAACCCAGAAACACAGCACATTCCCCACTCCCCATCAACCCAGAATCATAGTACATTCACTATTCGTTACCATCAACCCAGAAACATGGCACTTTCCCCAAAAACATCAACCCAGAAACACAGCACAACCCCAATCATCATCTATGCAGAAACACAGCACATTTCCCAATCATCATCTACCCAGAAACACAGCACATTCCCCAATCATCATCCCAGACTCTCAGCATTTTCCCCACTCATAAATCCAGAAACACAGCACATTCCCCACTTACCATCTACCTAGAAACACAGCACATTCCGCACTCATCATCAACCCAGAAACACAGCACTTTCCCCACTCATCTACCCAGAAACACAGCACATTCCCCACTCATCTACCCAGAAACACAGCACATTCCCCACTCATCAACCCAGAAACACAGCACATTCCCCACTCGTCAACCCGGAATTACAGCACATTCCCCAATCATCTACCCAGATACACAATACATTCCCCTCTCACCATTATCTACCTAGAAACACAGCACAGACCCACTCATCAACCCAGAATCCCAGCACATTTCCCACTCATCAACCCAGGAACACAGCACATTCCCCACTCATCAACCCAGAAACACAGCACATTCCTCACTCGTCTGCCCAGAAATACAGCACATTCCCCACTCATCTACCCAGAAACACAGCACATTCCCCACTCATCTACCCAGAAACACAGCACATTGCCCACTCATCTACCCAGAAACACAGCACATTCCCCACTCATCTACCCAGAAACACAGCACATTCCCCACTCATTTACCCAGAAACACATCACATTCCCCACTCGTCTACCCAGAAACACAGCACATTCCCAACTCATATACCCAGAAACACAGCACATTCCCCAATCATCTACCCAGAAACACAGCACATTCCCCACTCATCTACCCAGAAACACAGCACATTCCCCACTCATCTACACTGAAACACAGCACATTCCCCACTCATTTACCCAGAAACACAGCACATTCCCCACTCGTCTACCCAGAAACACACAGTCCCTACTCGTCAACGCAGAAACACAGCACATTTGTCACTCGTCAACCCAGAAACACAGCACATTCGCCACTCGTCAACCCGGAATTACAGCACATTCCCCAATCATCTACCCAGATACACAATACATTCCCCTCTCACCATTATCTACCTAGAAACACAGCACAGACCCACTCATCAACCAGAATCACAGCACAATCCCCAATCATCATCCCAGAAACTCAGCACATTCCCCACTCATCAACCCAGAAACACAGCACATTTCCCACTCGTCAACCCAGGAACACAGCACATTCCGCACTCATCAATCCAGAAACACAGAACATTCTCCACTCATCAACACAAAAACACAACATATTCCCCATTCATCTACCCAGAAACACAGCACATTCCCCAATTATCTAGCCAGAAACACAGCACATTCCCCACTCATCTAGCCAGAAACACAGCACATTCCCCACTCATCTACCCAGAAACACAGCACATTCCCCACTCATCTACCCAGAAACACAGCACATTCCCCACTCATCTACCCAGAAACACAGCACATTCCCCACTCATCTACCCAGAAACACAGCACATTCCCCACTCATCTACCCAGAAACACAGCACATTCCCCAATCATCATTAACCCAGAAACATAGCACATACCGCACACATCAACACAGAAAAACAGCACATTCCGCACTCATCAACCCAGAAACACAGCACATTACCCACTCATCAAACCAGAAACACCACACACTCCACACTCATCAACCCAGAAACACAGTACATTCCCCACTCATCAACCCAGAAACACAGCACATTCCCCACTCATCAACCCAGAAACACAGCACATTCCCCACTCATCAACCCAGAAACACAGCACATTCCCCACTCATCAACCCAGAAATACAGCACATTCCCCACTCAAGAACACAGAAGCACAGCACATTCCCCATAGTCAACCCAGAAGGACAGCACATTCCCCACTCATCAACACAGAAACACAGCATATTCTCCACTCAAGAACCCAGAAACACAGCACATTCCCCACTGCTCAACCCAGAAACACAGCACATTCCCCACTCGTCAACCCAGAATCACAGCACATTCACCAATCATCTACCCAGGAACACGGCACATTCCCCACTCCTCATCAAACCAGAGACACAGCACATTCCTTATTCGTCACCATCAACCCAGAAACATAGCACAACCCCAATCATCATCTATGCGGAAACACATCACGTTCCCCAATCATCATCTCCCCAGAAACACAGCACATTCCCTTCTCATCATCATCAACCCAGAAACAAAGCACATCCCCATTCATCAACCCAGAAACACAACACACTCCCCACTCATCACCACCCCACGAACATAGCACCGTCCCCACTTATCATCTACCCAGAACCACAACACATTCCCCAATCATCATCTACCCAGAAACACAGCACATTCACTTCTCATCATCTCAGAAACACAGCACATTCTCCTCTTATCTACCCAGAAACACAGCACATTCTCCTCTTATCTACCCAGAAACACAGCACATCCCCTACTCAATTTCGTCAACCCAGGAACACAGCACGTCCCCACTCATCATCAACACAGAAACACAGCACATTCCCCATTCATCTACCCAGAAACACAGAACATTCCCCACTCATCTACCCAGAAACACAGCACAGTCGCCACTCATCTACCCAGAAACACAGCACATTCCCCACTCATCATCTACCCAGAAACACAGCACATTCCCCACTCATCATCTACCCAGAAACACAGCACATTCCCCAAACATCATTAACCCAGAAATATAGCACATTCCGCACTCAGCAACACAGCACATTCCGCACTCAGCAACACAGCACATTCCGCACTCAGCAACACAGCACATTCCGCACTCAGCAGCACAGCACATTCCGCACTCAGCAGCACAGCACATTCCGCACTCAGCAGCACAGCACATTCCGCACTCAGCAACACAGCACATTCCGCACTCAGCAACACAGCACATTCCGCACTCAGCAGCACAGCACATTCCGCACTCAGCAGCACAGCACATTCCGCACTCAGCAACACAGCACATTCCGCACTCAGCAACACAGCACATTCCGCACTCAGCAACACAGCACATTCCGCACTCAGCAACACAGCACATTCCGCACTCAGCAACACAGCACATTCCGCACTCAGCAACACAGCACATTCCGCACTCAGCAACACAGCACATTCCGCACTCAGCAACACAGCACATTCCGCACTCAGCAACACAGCACATTCCGCACTCAGCAACACAGCACATTCCGCACTCAGCAACACAGCACATTCCGCACTCAGCAACACAGCACATTCCGCACTCAGCAACACAGCACATTCCGCACTCAGCAACACAGCACATTCCGCACTCAGCAACACAGCACATTCCGCACTCAGCAACACAGCACATTCCGCACTCAGCAACACAGCACATTCCGCACTCAGCAACACAGCACATTCCGCACTCAGCAACACAGCACATTCCGCACTCAGCAACACAGCACATTCCGCACTCAGCAACACAGCACATTCCGCACTCAGCAACACAGCACATTCCGCACTCAGCAACACAGCACATTCCGCACTCAGCAACACAGCACATTCCGCACTCAGCAACACAGCACATTCCGCACTCAGCAACACAGCACATTCCGCACTCAGCAACACAGCACATTCCGCACTCAGCAACACAGCACATTCCGCACTCAGCAACACAGCACATTCCGCACTCAGCAACACAGCACATTCCGCACTCAGCAACACAGCACATTCCGCACTCAGCAACACAGCACATTCCGCACTCAGCAACACAGCACATTCCGCACTCAGCAACACAGCACATTCCGCACTCAGCAACACAGCACATTCCGCACTCAGCAACACAGCACATTCCGCACTCAGCAACACAGCACATTCCGCACTCAGCAACACAGCACATTCCGCACTCAGCAACACAGCACATTCCGCACTCAGCAACACAGCACATTCCGCACTCAGCAACACAGCACATTCCGCACTCAGCAACACAGCACATTCCGCACTCAGCAACACAGCACATTCCGCACTCAGCAACACAGCACATTCCGCACTCAGCAACACAGCACATTCCGCACTCAGCAACACAGCACATTCCGCACTCAGCAACACAGCACATTCCGCACTCAGCAACACAGCACATTCCGCACTCAGCAACACAGCACATTCCGCACTCAGCAACACAGCACATTCCGCACTCAGCAACACAGCACATTCCGCACTCAGCAACACAGCACATTCCGCACTCAGCAACACAGCACATTCCGCACTCAGCAACACAGCACATTCCGCACTCAGCAACACAGCACATTCCGCACTCAGCAACACAGCACATTCCGCACTCAGCAACACAGCACATTCCGCACTCAGCAACACAGCACATTCCGCACTCAGCAACACAGCACATTCCGCACTCAGCAACACAGCACATTCCGCACTCAGCAACACAGCACATTCCGCACTCAGCAACACAGCACATTCCGCACTCAGCAACACAGCACATTCCGCACTCAGCAACACAGCACATTCCGCACTCAGCAACACAGCACATTCCGCACTCAGCAACACAGCACATTCCGCACTCAGCAACACAGCACATTCCGCACTCAGCAACACAGCACATTCCGCACTCAGCAACACAGCACATTCCGCACTCAGCAACACAGCACATTCCGCACTCAGCAACACAGCACATTCCGCACTCAGCAACACAGCACATTCCGCACTCAGCAACACAGCACATTCCGCACTCAGCAACACAGCACATTCCGCACTCAGCAACACAGCACATTCCGCACTCAGCAACACAGAAACACAGCACATTCTGCACTCATCAACACAGAAACACAGCACATTCCGCACACATCAACACAGAAGCAAAGCACACGCCCCACTCATCATCATCATCATAAAAAGACAGCACATTCCCTATTCGTCATCATCAATCCAGAAACAAGGCATGCTCCCCATTCACCATTATCAATGCAACAACACAGCACATTCTCCACTCATCAACACAAAAACACAGCACATTCCGCTCTCATCAACACAGAAACACAGCACATTCCGCACTCATCAACACAGAAACACAGCACATTCCGCACTCATCAACACAGAAACACAGCACATTCCGCACTCATCAACACAGAAACACAGCACATTCCGCACTCATCAACACAGAAACACAGCACATTCCGCACTCATCAACACAGAAACACAGCACATTCCGCACTCATCAACACAGAAACACAGCACTATCCCCACTCATCAACAACCCAGAAAAATAGCACATTCCCCACTCATCAACCCAGAAACACAGCACATTCCATATTCATCATCATCAACACTCAAACACAGCACATTCCCCACTCATCATCATCCCAAAATCACAGCACATTCCCTATTCGTCATCGTCAAACCAGAAACACAGCACATACCCCACTCACCAACCCAGAAGCACAGCACATTTCCTATTCCTTATCAACACAGAAACACAATACATTCCACTATTTCATCAACCACCCAGAAAAACAGCATATTCCCTAATCATCATCAGCCCAGAAACACAGCACATTCGCCACTCATCATGATCATCAACACAGAAACACAGCACATTCCCAAATCATCATCAACCCAAAAACACAGCACATCCCAAACTCGTCAACCTGGAATCACAACACATTCCCCAATCATCTACCCAGATACACAATACATTCCCCACTCACCATCATCAGCCCAGAAACACAGCACATTCCCCACACATCACCATCTACCCAGAAACACAGTGCATTCGCCACTCATCAACCCAGAAACACAGCACATTCCCCACTCGTCAACCCGGAATTACAGCACATTCCCCAATCATAGACCCAGATACACAATACATTCCCCTCTCACCATTATCTACCTAGAAACACAGCACAGACCCACTCATCAACCCAGAATCACAGCACATTCCCCACTCATCAACCCAGAAACACAGCACATTCCCCACTCATCAACCCAGGAACACAGCACATTCTGCACTCATTAACCCAGTAACGCAGCACATCCCCCACTCACCAAACCAGAAACACAACACATTCCCCACTCATCAACTCAGAAACACAGCACATTCCCCACTCACGAACCCAGAAGCACAGCACATTCCCCACTCGTCAACCCAGAAACACAGCACATTCCCCACTCATCAACCCAGAAACACAGCATATTCCCCACTCAAGAACCCAGAAACACAGCACAGTCCCCACTGGTCAACCCAGAAACACAGCTCATTCCCCACTCGTCAACCCAGAATCACAGCACATTCACCAATCATCTACCCAGGAACACGCCACATTCCCCACTCCTCATCAAACCAGAGACACAGCACATTCCCTATTCGTCACCATCAACCCAGAAACATAGCACAACCCCAATCATCATATATGCAGAAACACAGCACATTCCCCAATCATCATCTACCCAGAAACACAGCACATTCCCTTCTCATCATCATCAACCCAGAAACAAAGCACATCCCCATTCATCAATCCAGAAACACAACACACTCCCCACTCATCACCACCCCACGAACATAGCACCGTCCCCACTTATCATCTACCCAGAACCACAACACATTCCCCAATCATCATCTACCCAGAAACACAGCACATTCACTTCTCATCATCTCAGAAACACAGCACATTCCCCTCTTATCTACCCAGAAACACAGCACATTCCCCATTCATCATCTACCCAGAGACACAGCACATCCCCTACTCAATTTCGTCAACCCAGGAACACAGCACGTCCCCACTCATCATCAACCCAGAAACACAGCACATTCCCCATTCATCTATCCAGAAACATAGCACATACCCCACTCATTTACCCAGAAACACAGCACATTCCCCACTCATCTATCCAGAAACACAGCACATTCCCCACTCATCTAACCAGAAACACAGAACATTCCCCACCCATTTAACCAGAAACACAGCACATTCCTCACTCTTCAAACCAGAAACACAGAACATTCCCCAATCATCAAAACAGAAACACAGAATATTCCCCAATCATCATTAACCCAGAAACATAGCACATACCGCACACATCAACCCAGAAACACAGCACATTCCCCACTCATCTACCCAGAAACACAGCACATTCCCCAATCATCATTAACCCAGAAACATAGCACATTCACCACTCATCAACACGGAAACACAGCACATTCCGCACTCATCAACACAGAAAAACAGCACATTCCGCCCTCATCAACACAGAAAAACAGCACATTTCCCAATCATTATTAACCCAGAAACATAGCACATTCTGCACTCATCAACACCGAAACACAGCACATTCCGCACTCAGCAACACCGAAACACAGCACATTCCGCACTCAGCAACACCGAAACACAGCACATTCCGCACTCAGCAACACAGAAACACAGCACATTCCGCACTCAGCAACACAGAAACACAGCACATTCCGCACTCAGCAACACAGAAACACAGCACATTCCGCACTCAGCAACACAGAAACACAGCACATTCCGCACTCATCAACACAGAAAAACAGCACATTCCGCCCTCATCAACACAGAAAAACAGCACATTTCCCAATCATTATTAACCCAGAAACATAGCACATTCTGCACTCATCAACACAGAAACACAGCACATTCCGCACTCAGCAACACTGAAACACAGCACATTCCGCACTCAGCAACACAGAAACATAGCACATTCTGCACTCATCAACACCGAAACACAGCACATTCCGCACTCAGCAACACCGAAACACAGCACATTCCGCACTCAGCAACACAGAAACATAGCACATTCCGCACTCAGCAACACAGAAACACAGCACATTCCGCACTCAGCAACACAGAAACACAGCACATTCCGCACTCAGCAACACAGAAACACAGCACATTCCGCACTCAGCAACACAGAAACACAGCACATTCCGCACTCAGCAACACAGAAACACAGCACATTCCGCACTCAGCAACACAGAAACACAGCACATTCCGCACTCAGCAACACAGAAACACAGCACATTCCGCACTCAGCAACACAGAAACACAGCACATTCCGCACTCAGCAACACAGAAACACAGCACATTCCGCACTCAGCAACACAGAAACACAGCACATTCCGCACTCAGCAACACAGAAACACAGCACATTCCGCACTCAGCAACACAGAAACACAGCACATTCCGCACTCAGCAACACAGAAACACAGCACATTCCGCACTCAGCAACACAGAAACACAGCACATTCCGCACTCAGCAACACAGAAACACAGCACATTCCGCACTCAGCAACACAGAAACACAGCACATTCCGCACTCAGCAACACAGAAACATAGCACATTCCGCACTCAGCAACACAGAAACACAGCACATTCCGCACTCAGCAACACAGAAACACAGCACATTCCGCACTCAGCAACACAGAAACACAGCACATTCCGCACTCAGCAACACAGAAACACAGCACATTCCGCACTCAGCAACACAAACACAGCACATTCCGCACTCAGCAACACAGAAACACAGCACATTCCGCACTCAGCAACACAGAAACACAGCACATTCCCCACTCATCATCATCATCCCAAAAAGACAGCACATTTCCTATTCGTCATCATCAACCCAGAAACACGGCATGCTCGCCACTCATTATCATCTACCCAGTAACACCGAACATTCCCCACTCACCATCATCAACCCAACAACACAGCACATTCTCCACTCATCAACACAAAAACACAACACATTCCCCATTCATCTACCCAGAAACACAGCACATTCCCCACTCATCTACCCAGAAACACAGCACATTCCCCACTCATCTACCCAGAAACACAGCACATTCCCCACTCATCTACCCAGAAACACTGCACATTCCCCACTCATCTACCCAAAAACACTGCACATTCCCCACTCATCTACCCAAAAACACTGCACATTCCCCACTCATCTACCCAGAAACACAGCACATTCCCCACTCATCTACCCAGAAAGACTGCACATTCCCCACTCATCTACCCAGAAAGACTGCACATTCCCCACTCATCTACCCAGAAAGACTGCACATTCCCCACTCATCTACCCAGAAACACTGCACATTCCCCACTCATCTACCCAAAAACACTGCACATACCCCACTCATCTACCCAGAAACACTGCACATTCCCCACTCATCTACCCAGAAACACAGCACATTCCACACTCATCTACCCAAAAACACAGCACAGTCGCCACTCATCAACCCAGAAACACAGCACATTCCCCACTCATCATCATCAACCCAGAAAAATAGCACATTCCACACTCTTCAACCCAGAAACACAGCACATTCCACATTCATCATCATCAACCCACAAACACAGCACATTCCCCACTCATCATCATCCCAAAAACACAACACATTCCCTATTCGTCATCACCAACCCAGAAACACAGCACATTTCCTATTCCTTATCAACACAGAAACACAGCACATTCCGCACACATCAACACAGAAACACAGCACATTCCGCACTCATCAAGACAGAAACAGCACATTCCACACTCATCAACACAGTAACACAGCACTATCCCCACTCATCATCAACAACCCAGAAAAATAGCACATTCTCCACTCATCTACCCAGAAACACAGCACATTCCCCACTCATCTACCTAGAAAAACAGCACAGTCGCCACTCATCAACCCAGAAACACAGCACATTCCCCACTCATCATCTACCCAGAAACACAGCACATTCCCCACTCATCATCTACCCAGAAACACAGCACATTCCCCACTCATCATCTACCCAGAAACACAGCACATTCCCCACTCATCATCTACCCAGAAACACAGCACATTCCCCACTCATCATCTACCCAGAAACACAGCACATTCTCCAATCATCATTAACCCAGAAATATAGCACATTCCACAATAATCAACACAGAAACACAGCACATTCCGCTCTCGTCAACACAGAAACACAGCACATTCCGCACTCATCAACACAGAAACACAGCACATTCCGCACTCATCAACACAGAAACACAACACATTCCGCACTCATCAACACAGAAAGACAGCACATTCCGCACTCATCAACACAGAAAGACAGCACATTCCCCAATCATCAACACAGAAACACAGCACATTCCGCACTCATCAACACAGAAACACAGCACATTCCGCACTCATCAACACAGAAACACAGCACATTCCGCACTCATCAACACAGAAACACAGCACATTCCGCACTCATCAACACAGAAACACAGCACTATCCCCACTCATCATCAACAACCCAGAAAAATAGCACATTCCCCACTCATCAACCCAGAAACACAGCACATTCCATATTCATCATCATCAACAATCAAACATAGCACATTCCCCACTCATCATCATCCCAAAATCACAGCACATTCCCTATTCGTCATCATCAAACCAGAAACACAGCACATACCCCACTCACCAACCCAGAAACACAGCACATTTCCTATTCCTTATCAACACAGAAACACAATACATTCCACTATTTCATCAACCACCCAGAAAAAAAGCATATTCCCTAATCATCATCAGCCTAGAAACACAGCACAATCGCCACTCATCATGATCATCAACACAGAAACACAGCACATTCCCAAATCATCATCAACCCAGAAACACAGCACATCCCAAACTCGTCAACCCGGAATCACAGCACATTCCCCAATCATCTACCCAGATACACAATACATTCCCCACTCACCATCATCAGCCCAGAAACACAGCACATTCCCCACACATCACCATCTACCCAGAAACACAGCACATTCCCCACTCGTCAACCCGGAATTACAGCACATTCCCCAATCATCGACCCAGATACACAATACATTCCCCTCTCACCATTATCTACCTAGAAACACAGCACAGACCCACTCATCAACCCAGAATCACAGCACATTCCCCACTCATCAACCCAGAAACACAGCACATTCCCCACTCATCAACCCAGGAACACAGCACATTCCGCACTCATTAACCCAGGAACACAGCACATGCCCCACTCACCAAACCAGAAACACAACACATTCCCCACTCGTCAACTCAGAAACACAGCACATTCCCCACTCACGAACCCAGAAGCACAGCACATTCCCCACTCGTCAACCCAGAAACACAGCACATTCCCCACTCATCAAGCCAGAAACACAGCATATTCCCCAGTCAAGAACCCAGAAACACAGCACATTCCCCACTGGTCAACCCAGAAACACAGCTCATTCCCCACTCGTCAACCCAGAATCACAGGACATTCACCAATCATCTACCCAGGAACACGGCACATTCCCCACTCCTCATCAAACCAGAAACATAGCACAACCCCAATCATCATCTATGCAGAAACACAGCACATTCCCCAATCATCATCTACCCAGAAACACAGCACATTCCCTTCTCATCATCATCAACCCAGAAACAAAGCACATCCCCATTAATCAATCCAGAAACACAACACATTCCCCACTCATCACAACCCCACGAACATAGCACTTTCCCCACTTATCATCTACCCAGAACCACAGCACATTCCCCAATCATCATCTACCCAGAAACACAGCACATTCACTTCTCATCATCTCAGAAACACAGCACATTCCCCTCTTATCTACCCAGAAACACAGCACATTCCCCATTCATCATCTACCCAGAGACACAGCACATCCCCTACTCAATTTCGTCAACCCAGGAACACAGCACGTCCCCAATCATCATCAACCCAGAAACACAGCACATTCCTCATTCATCTATCCATAAACATAGCACATACCCCACTCATTTACCCAGAAACACAGCACATTCCCCACTCATCTATCCAGAAACACAGCACATTCCCCACTCATCTAACCAGAAACACAGAACATTCCCCACTCATTTAACCAGAAACACAGCACATTCCTCACTCTTCTAACCAGAAACACAGAACATTCCCCAATCATCTAAACAGAAACACAGAATATTCCCCAATCATCATTAACCCAGAAACATAGCACATACCGCACACATCAACCCAGAAACACAGCACATTCCCCACTCATCTACCCAGAAACACAGCACATTCCCCAATCATCATTAACCCAGAAACATAGCACATTCCGCACTCATCAACACAGAAACACAGCAAATTCCGCACTCATCTACCCAGAAACACAGCACATTCCCCAATCATCATTAACCCAGAAACATACCACATTCCGCACTCATCAACACAGAAACACAGCACATTCCGCACTCATCAACCCTGGAACACAGCACATTCCGCACTCAGCAACACAGAAACACAGCACATTCCGCACTCAGCAACACAGAAACACAGCACATTCCGCACTCATCAACACAGAAGCAAAGCACACTCCCCACTCATCATCATCATCCCAAAAAGACAGCATATTCCTTATTCGTCATCATCAACACAGAAACACGGCATGCTCCCCACTCACCATTATCAACGCAACAACACAGCACATTCTCCACTCATCTACCCAGAAACAGAGCACATTCCCTATTCGTCATCATCAGCCCAGAAACACAGCACAACCCCAATCATCATCTATGCAGAAACACAGCACATTCCCCAATCATCATCTACCCAGAAACACAGCACATTCCCCACTCATCTACCCAGAAACACAGCACATTCCCCACTCATTTACCCAGAAACACAGCACATTCCTCACTCGTCTGCCCAGAAATACAGCACATTCCCCACTCATCTACCCAGAAACACAGCACATTCCCCACTCATCTACCCAGAAACACAGCACATTGCCCACTCATCTACCCAGAAACACAGCACATTCCCCACTCATCTACCCAGAAACACAGCACATTCCCCACTCATTTACCCAGAAACACATCACATTCCCCACTCGTCTACCCAAAAACACAGCACATTCCCCACACATCACCATCTACCCAGAAACATAGTGCATTCGCCACTCATCAACCCAGAATTACAGCACATTACCCAATCATCTACCCAAATACACAATACATTCTTCTCTCACCATTATCTACCTAGAAACACAGCACAGACCCACTCATCAACCCAGAATCACAGCACATTCCCCAATCATCATCGAGAAACTCAGCACATTCCCCACTCATCAACCCAGGAACACAGCACATTCACCACTCATCAACCCAGAAACACAGCACAGTCCCCACTCATCAACCCAGAAACACAGCACATTCTCCACTCATCAAACCAGAAACACAGCACATTCTCCACTCATCAAACCAGAAACACAGCACATTCTCCACTCATCAAACCAGAAACACAGCACATTCCCCACTCATCAACCCAGAAAAACAGCACATTCCCCACTCATCAACCCAGAAACACAGCACATTCCCCACTCATCAACCCAGAAACACAGCACATTACCCACACAAGAACCCAGAAACACAGCACATTCCCCACTCCTCATCAACCCAGAATCACTGTACATTCCCTATTCGTCATCATTAACTCAGAAACATGGCACGTTCCCCACTCATCATCAACCCAGAAACACAGCACAACCCCAATCATCATCTACCCAGAAACACAGCACATTCCCCACTCACGAACCCAGAAGAACAGCACATACCCTACTCGTCAACCCAGAAACACAGCACATACCCCACTCAAGAACACAGAAGCACAGCACATTCCCCATCGTCAACCCAGAAGGACAGCACATTCCCCACTCATCAACCCAGAAACACAGCACATTCCCCACTCACGAACCCAGAAAACCAGCACATTCACCAATCATCAACCCAGAAACACAGCACATTCCCCACTCAAGAACACAGAAGCACAGCACATTCCCCATCGTCAACCCAGAAGGACAGCACATTCCCCAGTCATCAACCCAGAAACACAGCATATTCCCCACTCTAGAACCCAGAAACACAGCACATTCCCCACTTACCATCAACCCAGAATCATAGTACATTCACTATTCGTTACCATCAACCCAGAAACATGGCACTTTCCCCAAAAACATCAACCCAGAAACACAGCACAACCCCAATCATCATCTATGCAGAAACACAGCACATTTCCCAATCATCATCTACCCAGAAACACAGCACATTCCCCAATCATCATCCCAGACTCTCAGCATTTTCCCCACTCATAAATCCAGAAACACAGCACATTCCCCACTTACCATCTACCTAGAAACACAGCACATTCCGCACTCATCATCAACCCAGAAACACAGCACTTTCCCCACTCATCTACCCAGAAACACAGCACATTCCCCACTCATCTACCCAGAAACACAGCACATTCCCCACTCATTTACCCAGAAACACAGCACATTCCTCACTCGTCTGCCCAGAAATACAGCACATTCCCCACTCATCTACCCAGAAACACAGCACATTCCCCACTCATCTACCCAGAAACACAGCACATTGCCCACTCATCTACCCAGAAACACAGCACATTCCCCACTCATCTACCCAGAAACACAGCACATTCCCCACTCATTTACCCAGAAACACATCACATTCCCCACTCGTCTACCCAGAAACACAGCACATTCCCAACTCATATACCCAGAAACACAGCACATTCCCCAATCATCTAACCAGAAACACAGCACATTCCCCACTCATCTACCCAGAAACACAGCACATTCCCCACTCATCTACACTGAAACACAGCACATTCCCCACTCATTTACCCAGAAACACAGCACATTCCCCACTCGTCTACCCAGAAACACACAGTCCCTACTCGTCAACGCAGAAACACAGCACATTTGTCACTCGTCAACCCAGAAACACAGCACATTCGCCACTCGTCAACCCGGAATTACAGCACATTCCCCAATCATCTACCCAGATACACAATACATTCCCCTCTCACCATTATCTACCTAGAAACACAGCACAGACCCACTCATCAACCAGAATCACAGCACAATCCCCAATCATCATCCCAGAAACTCAGCACATTCCCCACTCATCAACCCAGAAACACAGCACATTTCCCACTCGTCAACCCAGGAACACAGCACATTCCGCACTCATCAATCCAGAAACACAGAACATTCTCCACTCATCAACACAAAAACACAACATATTCCCCATTCATCTACCCAGAAACACAGCACATTCCCCAATTATCTAGCCAGAAACACAGCACATTCCCCACTCATCTACCCAGAAACACAGCACATTCCCCACTCATCTACCCAGAAACACAGCACATTCCCCACTCATCTACCCAGAAACACAGCACATTCCCCACTCATCTACCCAGAAACACAGCACATTCCCCAATCATCATTAACCCAGAAACATAGCACATACCGCACACATCAACACAGAAACACAGCACATTCCGCACTCATCAACCCAGAAACACAGCACATTACCCACTCATCAAACCAGAAACACCACACACTCCACACTCATCAACCCAGAAACACAGTACATTCCCCACTCATCAACCCAGAAACACAGCACATTCCCCACTCATCAACCCAGAAACACAGCACATTCCCCACTCATCAACCCAGAAACACAGCACATTCCCCACTCATCAACCCAGAAATACAGCACATTCCCCACTCAAGAACACAGAAGCACAGCACATTCCCCATAGTCAACCCAGAAGGACAGCACATTCCCCAGTCATCAACCCAGAAACACAGCATATTCCCCACTCAAGAACCGAGAAACACAGCACATTCCCCACTCCCCATCAACCCAGAATCATAGTACATTCCCTATTCGTCACCATCAACCCAGAAACATGGCACTTTCCCCAATCAACATCAACCCAGAAACACAGCACAACCCCAATCATCATCTATGCAGAAACACAGCACATTCCCCAATCATCATCTACCCAGAAACACAGCACATTCCCCAATCATCATCCCAGAAACTCAGCATATTCCCCACTCGTCTACCCAGAAACACAGCACATTCCCCACTCATCTACCCAGAAACACAGCACATTCCCCACTCATCTACCCAGAAACACAGCACATTCCCCACTCATCTACCCAGAAACACAGCACATTCCCCAATCATCATTAACCCAGAAACATAGCACATACCGCACACATCAACACAGAAACACAGCTCATTCCGCACTCATCAACCCAGAAACACAGCACATCACCCACTCATCAAACCAGAAACACCACACACTCCCCACTCGTCTACCCAGAAACACAGCACATTCCCCACTCATCTACCCAGAAACACAGCACATTCCCCACTCATCTACCCAGAAACACAGCACATTCCCCACTCATCTACCCAGAAACACAGCACACTCCACAATCATCTACCCAGAAACACAGCACATTCCCCAATCATCATCTACCCAGAAACACAGCACACTCCACAATCATCTACCCAGAAACACAGCACATTCCCCAATCATCATCTACCCAGAAACACAGCACATTCCCTTATCATCATCAACCCAGAAACAAAGCACATCCCCATTCATCAACCCAGAAACACAGCACATTCCCCACTCATCACCACCCCACGAACATAGCACCGTCCCCACTCATCATCTACCCAGAACCACAGCACATTCCCCGATCATCATCTACCCAGAAACACAGCACATTCCCCAATCATCATCCCAGAAACTCAGCATATTCCCCACTCGTCTACCCAGAAACACAGCACATTCCCCACTCATCTACCCAGAAACACAGCACATTCCCCACTCATCTACCCAGAAACACAGCACATTCCCCACTCATCTACCCAGAAACACAGCACATTCCCCAATCATCATTAACCCAGAAACATAGCACATACCGCACACATCAACACAGAAACACAGCACATTCCGCACTCATCAACCCAGAAACACAGCACATCACCCACTCATCAAACCAGAAACACCACACACTCCCCACTCGTCTACCCAGAAACACAGCACATTCCCCACTCATCTACCCAGAAACACAGCACATTCCCCACTCATCTACCCAGAAACACAGCACATTCCCCACTCATCTACCCAGAAACACAGCACACTCCACAATCATCTACCCAGAAACACAGCACATTCCCCAATCATCATCTACCCAGAAACACAGCACACTCCACAATCATCTACCCAGAAACACAGCACATTCCCCAATCATCATCTACCCAGAAACACAGCACATTCCCTTATCATCATCAACCCAGAAACAAAGCACATCCCCATTCATCAACCCAGAAACACAGCACATTCCCCACTCATCACCACCCCACGAACATAGCACCGTCCCCACTCATCATCTACCCAGAACCACAGCACATTCCCCGATCATCATCTACGCAGAAACACAGCACATTCCCTACTCAATTTCGTCAATCCAGGAACACAGCACGTCCCCACTCATCATCAACCCAGAAACACAGCACATTCCCCGTTCATCTACCCAGAAACATAGCACATTCCCTATTCGTCATCATCAGCCCAGAAACACAGCACATTCCCCAATCATCTACGCAGATACACAATACATTCCCCACTCACCATCATCAAACCAAAAACACAGCACATTCCCCAATCATCATCTATGCAGAAACACTGCTCATTCCCCAATCATCATCTACCCAGAAACACAGCACATTCCCTTCTCATCATCATCAACACAGAAACAAAGCACATCCCCATTCATCAACCCAGAAACACAACACATTCCACACTCATGAAGCCAGAAACACAACACACTCCCCACTCATCACCACCCCACGAACATAGCACCGTCCCCACTCATCATCTACCCAGAACCACAGCACATTCCCCGATCATCATCTACACAGAAACACAGCACATTCCCTACTCTATTTCGTCAACCCTGGAAACAGCAAGTCCCCACTCATCATCAACTCGGGAACACAGCGCATTCCCCATTCATCTACCCGGAAACACAGCACATTCCCAACTCACGAACCCAGAAGAACAGCACATTCCCCACTCGTCAACCCAGAAACACAGCACATTCACCACTCATCAACCCAGAAACACAGCATATTCCCCACTCATCAACCCAGAAACACAGCACATTCCCCACTGGTCAACCCAGAAACACAGCTCATTCCCCACTCGTCAACCCAGAATCACAGCACATTCACCAATCATCAACCCAGAAACACAGCACATTCCCCACCCAAGAACACAGAAGCACAGCACATTCCCCATCGTCAACCCAGAAGGACAGCACATTCCCCAGTCATCAACCCAGAAACACAGCATATTCCCCACTCTAGAACCCAGAAACACAGCACATTCCCCACTCCCCATCAACCCAGAATCATAGTACATTCACTATTCGTTACCATCAACCCAGAAACATGGCACTTTCCCCAAAAACATCAACCCAGAAACACAGCACATCCCCAATCATCATCTATGCAGAAACACAGCACATTCCCCAATCATCATCTACCCAGAAACACAGCACATTCCCCAATCATCATCCCAGAAACTCAGCATATTCCCCACTCATAAATGCAGAAACACAGCACATTCCCCACTTACCATCTACCTAGAAACACAGCACATTCCGCACTCATCATCAACCCAGAAACACAGCACTTTCCCCACTCATCTACCCAGAAACACAGCACATTCCCCACTCATCTACCCAGAAACACAGCACATTCCACACTCATCTACCCAGAAACACAGCACATTCCCCACCCATTTACCCAGAAACACAGCACATTCCTCATTCGTCTGCCCAGAAATACAGCACATTCCCCACTCATATACCCAGAAGCACAGCACATTCCCAACTCATCTACCCAGAAACACAGCACATTCCCCACTCATCTACCCAGAAACACAGCACATTCCCCACTCATTTACCCAGAAACACATCACATTCCCCACTCGTCTACCCAGAAACACAGCACATTCCCCACTCATCTACCCAGAAACACAGCACATTCCCCAATCATCTACCCAGAAACACAGCACATTCCCCACTCATCTACCCAGAAACACAACACATTCCCCACTCATCTACCCAGAAACACAGCACATTCCCCACTCATCTACCCAGAAACACAGCACATTCCCCACTCATTTACCCAGAAACACAGCACATTCCTCACTCGTCTGCCCAGAAATACAGCACATTCCCCACTCATCTACCCAGGAACACAGCACATTCCCCACTCATCTACACAGAAACACAGCACATTCCCCACTCATCTACACAGAAACACAGCACATTCCCCACTCATCTACCCAGAAACACAGCACATTCCCCACTCATCTACCCAGAAACACATCACATTCCCCACTCGTCTACCCAGAAACACATCACATTCCCCAAGCATCTACCCAGAAACACAGCACATTCCCCAAGCATCTACCCAGAAACACAGCACATTCCCCACTCATCTACCCAGAAACACAGCACATTCCCCACTCATTTACCCAGAAACACACAGTCCCTACTCGTCAACCCAGAAACAGAGCACATTCGTCACTCGTCAACCCAGAAACACAGCACATTCGCCACTCGTCAACCCGGAATTACAGCACATTCCCCAATCATCTACCCAGATACACAATACATTCCCCTCTCACCATTATCTACCTAGAAACACAGCAAAGACCCACTCATCAACCAGAATCACAGCACAATCCCCAATCATCATCCCAGAAACTCAGCACATTCCCCACTCATCAACCCAGAAACACAGCACATTTCCCACTCGTCAACCCAGGAACACAGCACATTCCGTACTCATCAATCCAGAAACACAGCACATTCCCCACTCACCAACCCAGAAACACAGCACATTCCCCACTCATCAACCCAGAAACACAGCACATTCCCCACTCACGAACCCAGAAGCACAGCACATTCCCCAGTGGTCAACCCAGAAACACAGCTCATTCCCCACTCGTCAACCCAGAATCACAGCACATTCACCAATCATCAACCCAGGAAAACGGCACATTCCCCACTCCTCATGAAACCAGAAACACAGCATATTCCCTTATCATCATCAACCCAGAAACAAAGCACATTTCCATTCATCAACCCAGAAACACAACACACTCCCCACTCATCACCACCCCACGAACATAGCACCGTCCCCACTTATCATCTACCCAGAACCACAACACATTCCCCGATCATCATCTACCCAGAAACACAGCACATTCACTTCTCATCATCTCAGAAACACAGCACATTCCCCTCTTAACTACCCAGAAACACAGCAGATTCTCCATTCATCATCTACCCAGAAACACAGCACATTCCACACTCATCAACCCAGAAACACAACACATTCCACACTCATCAACCCAGAAACACAACACACTCCCCACTCATCACCACCCCACGAACATAGCACCGTCCCCACTCATCATCTACCCAGAACCACAGCACTTTCCCCGATCATCATCTACACAGAAACACAGCACATTCCCTACTCTATTTCGTCAACCCTGGAACACAGAACGTCCCCACTCATCATCAACTCGGGAACACAGCGCATTCCCCATTCATCTACCCGGAAACACAGCACATTCCCCACTCATCAACCCAGAAACACAGCACATTCCCCACTCACGAACCCAGAAGAACAGCACATTCCCCACTCGTCAACCAAGAAACACAGCACATTCCCCACTCATCAACCCAGAAACACAGCATATTCCCCACTCAAGAACCCAGAAACACAGCACATTCCTCACTGGTCAACCCAGAAACACAGCTCATTCCCCACTCGTCAACCCAGAATCACAGCACATTCCCCAGTCATCAACCCAGAAACACAGCATATTCCCCACTCTAGAACCCAGAAACACAGCACATTCCCCACTCCCCATCAACCCAGAATCATAGTACATTCCCTATTCGTTACCATCAACCCAGAAACATGGCACTTTCCCCAAAAACATCAACCCAGAAACACAGCACAACCCCAATCATCATCTATGCAGAAACACAGCACATTCCCCAATCATCATCTACCCAGAAACACAGCACATTCCCCAATCATCATCCCAGAAACTCAGCATGTTCCCCACTCATAAATCCAGAAACACAGCACATTCCGCACTCATCATCAACCCAGAAACACAGCACATTCCGCACTCATCATCAACCCAGAAACACAGCACATTCCTCACTCGTCTGCCCAGAAACACAGCACATTCCCCACTCATTTACCCAGAAACACATCACATTCCCCACTCGTCTACCCAGAAACACAGCACATTCCCAACTCATCTACCCAGAAACAAAGCACATTCCCCAATCATCTACCCAGAAACACAGCACATTCCCCACTCATCTACCCAGAAACACAGCACATTCCCCACTCATTTACCCAGAAACACAGCACATTCCCCACTCATCTACACAGAAACACAGCACATTGCCCACTCGTCAACCCAGAAACACAGCACATTCGCCACTCGTCAACCCGGAATTACAGCACATTCCCCAATCATCTACCCAGATACACAATACATTCCCCTCTCACCATTATCTACCTAGAAACACAGCACAGACCCACTCATCAACCCAGAATCACAGCACAATCCCCAATCATCATCCCAGAAACTCAGCACATTCCCCACTCGTCAACCCAGAAACACAGCACATTCCCCACTCATCAACCAAGAAACACAGCATATTCCCCACTCAAGAACCCAGAAACACAGCACATTCCCCACTGGTCAACCCAGAAACACAGCTCATTCCCCACTCGTCAACCCAGAATCACAGCACATTCACCAATCATCTACCCAGGAACACGGCACATTCCCCGCTCCTCATGAAACCAGAAACACAGCATATTCCCTTATCATCATCAAGCCAGAAACAAAGCACATTCCCATTCATCAACCCAGAAACACAACACACTCCCCACTCATCACCACCCCACGAACATAGCACCGTTCCCACTTATCATCTACCCAGAACCACAACACATTCCCCAATCATCATCTACCCAGAAACACAGCACATTCACTTCTCATCATCTCAGTAACACAGCACATTCCCCTCTTAACTACCCAGAAACACAGCACATTCCCCATTCATCATCTACCCAGAAACACAGCACATCCCCTACTCAATTTCATCAACCCAGGAACACAGCACATCCCCACTCATCATCAATCCAGAACCACAGCACATTCCCCATTCATCTACCCAGAAACATAGCACATACCCCACTCATCTACCCAGAAACACAGCACATTCCCCACTCATCTAACCAGAAACACAGAACATTCCCCACTCATTTAACCAGAAACACAGCACATTCCTCACCCTTCTAACCAGAAACACAGAACATTCCCCCCTCATCTAAACAGAAACACAGAATATTCCCCACTCTTCTAACCAGAAACACAGAACATTCTCCACTCATCAACACAAAAACACAACATATTCCCCATTCATCTACCCAGAAACACAGCACATTCCCCAATTATCTAGCCAGAAACACAGCACATTCCCCACTCATCTACCCAGAAACACAGCACATTCCCCACTCATCTACCCAGAAACACAGCACATTCCCCACTCATCTACCCAGAAACACAGCACATTCCCCACTCATCTACCCAGAAACACAGCACATTCCCCAATCATCATTAACCCAGAAACATAGCACATACCGCACACATCAACCCAGAAACACAGCACATTACCCACTCATCAAACCAGAAACACCACACATTCCCCACTCATCAACCCAGAAACACAGTACATTCCCCACTCATCAACCCAGAAACACAGCACATTCCCCACTCATCAACCCAGAAACACAGCACATTCCCCACTCAAGAACACAGAAACACAGCACATTCCCCATCGTCAACCCAGAAGGACAGCACATTCCCCAGTCATCAACCCAGAAACACAGCATATTCCCCACTCAAGAACCCAGAAACACAGCACATTCCCCACTCCCCATCAACCCAGAATCACAGTACATTCCCTATTCGTCACCATCAACCCAGAAACATGGCACTTTCCCCACTCAACATCAACCCAGAAACACAGCACAACCCCAATCATCATCTATGCAGAAACACAGCACATTCCGCAATCATCATCTACCCAGAAACACAGCACATTCCCTTCTCATCATCATCTACCCAGAAACAAAGCACATCCCCATTCATCAACCCAGAAACACAGCACATTCCACACTCATCAACCCAGAAACACAGCACATTCCCCACTCATCACCACCCCACGAACATAGCACCATCCCCACTCATCATCTACCCAGAACCACAGCACATTCCCCGATCATCATCTACGCAGAAACACAGCACATTCCCTACTCAATTTCGTCAATCCAGGAACACAGCACGTCCCCACTCATCATCAACCAGAAACACAGCACATTCCCCATCGTCAACCCAGAAGGACAGCACATTCCCCAGTCATCAACCCAGAAACACAGCATATTCCCCACTCAAGAACCCAGAAACACAGCACATTCCCCACTCCCCATCAACCCAGAATCACAGTACATTCCCTATTCGTCACCATCAACCCAGAAACATGGCACTTTCCCCACTCAACATCAACCCAGAAACACAGCACAACCCCAATCATCATCTATGCAGAAACACAGCAAATTCCGCAATCATCATCTACCCAGAAACACAACACATTCCCTTCTCATCATCATCAACCCAGAAACAAAGCACATCCCCATTCATCAACCCAGAAACACAGCACATTCCACACTCAAGAACACAAAAACAGGACATTCCCTATTCGTCACCATCAACCCAGAAACATGGGACTTTCCCCAATCAACATCAACCCAGAAACACAGCACAACCATAATCATCATCTATGCAGAAACACAGCACATTCCCCAATCATCATCTACCCAGAGACACAGCACATTCCCCAATCATCATCCCAGAAACTCAGCATATTCCCCACTCGTCTACCCAGAAACACAGCACATTCCCCATTCATCTACCCAGAAACACAGCACATTCCCCACTCATTTACCCAGAAACACAGCACATTCCCCACTTGTCTACCCAGAAACACAGCACATTCCCCACTCATCTACCCAGAAACACAGCACATTCCCCAATCATCATCTACCCAGAAACACAGCACATTCCCCATTCATCTACCCAGAAACAAAGCACATCCCCATTCATCAACCCAGAAACACAGCACATTCCCCACTCATCACCACCCCACGAACATAGCACCGTCCGCACTCATCATCTACCCAGAACCACAGCACATTCACTTCTCATCATCTCAGAAACACAGCACATTCCCCTCTTAACTACCCAGAAACACAGCACATTCTCCATTCATCATCTACCCAGAAACACAGCACATCCCCAACTCAATTTCATCAACCCAGAAACACAGCACGTCCCCACTCATCATCAACCCAGAAACACAGCACATTCCCCATTCATCTACCCAGAAACATAGCACATACCCCACTCATCTACCCAGAAACACAGCACATTCCCCACTCATCTAACCAGAAACACAGAACATTCCCCACTCATTTGACCAGAAACACAGCACATTCCTCACCCTTCTAACCAGAAACACAGAACATTCCCCACTCATCTAAACAGAAACACAGAATATTCCCCACTCTTCTAACCAGAAACACAGAACATTCTCCACTCATCAACACAAAAACACAACATATTCCCCATTCATCTACCCAGAAACACAGCACATTCCCCACTCAAGAACACAGAAGCACAGCACATTCCCCATCGTCAACCCAGAAGGACAGCACATTCCCCAGTCATCAACCCAGAAACACAGCATATTCCCCACTCAAGAACCCAGAAACACAGCACATTCCCCACTCAAGAACACAGAAACACAGCACATTCCCCACTCCCCATCAACCCAGAATCACAGTACATTCCCTATTCGTCACCATCAACCCAGAAACATGGCACTTTCCCCACTCAACATCAACCCAGAAACACAGCACAACCCCAATCATCATCTATGCAGAAACACAGCGCATTCCGCAATCATCATCTACCCAGAAACACAGCACATTCCCTTCTCATCATCATCAACCCAGAAACAAAGCACATCCCCATTCATCAACCCAGAAACACAGCACATTCCACACTCATCAACCCAGAAACACAGCACATTCCCCACTCAAGAACACAAAAACAGTACATTCCCTATTCGTCACCATCAACCCAGAAACATGGGACTTTCCCCAATCAACATCAACCCAGAAACACAGCACAACCCCAATCATCATCTATGCAGAAACACAGCACATTCCCCAATCATCATCTACCCAGAAACACAGCACATTCCCCAATCATCATCCCAGAAACTCAGCATATTCCCCACTCGTCTACCCAGAAACACAGCACATTCCCCACTCATCTACCCAGAAACACAGCACATTCCCCACTCATCTACCCAGAAACACAGCACATTCCCCACTCATCTACCCAGAAACACAGCACATTCCCCACTTGTCTACCCAGAAACACAGCACGTTCCCCACTCATCTACCCAGAAACACAGCACATTCCACAATCATCTACCCAGAAACACAGCACATTCCCCAATCATCATCTACCCAGAAACACAGCACATTCCCTTATCATCATCAACCCAGAAACAAAGCACATCCCCATTCATCAACCCAGAAACACAGCACATTCCCCATTCATCACCACCCCATGAACATAGCACCGTCCCCACTCATCATCTACCCAGAACCACAGCACATTCCCCGATCATCATCTACGCAGAAACACAGCACATTCCCTACTCAATTTCGTCAATCCAGGAACACAGCATGTCCCCACTCATCATCAACCCAGAAACACAGCACATTCCCCGTTCATCTACCCAGAAACATAGCACATTCCCTATTTGTCATCATCAGCCCAGAAACACAGCACATTCCCCAATCATCTACGCAGATACACAATACATTCCCCACTCACCATCATCAAACCAAAAACACAGCACATTCCCCACACATCACCATCTACCCAGAAACATAGTGCATTCGCCACTCATCAACCCAGAAACACAGCACATTCCCCACTCGTCAACCCGGAATTACAGCACATTACCCAATCATCTACCCAGATACACAATACATTCTTCTCTCACCATTATCTACCTAGAAACACAGCACAGACCCACTCATCAACCCAGAACACAGCACATTCCCCACTCATCTACCCAGAAACACAGCACATTCCACAATCATCTACCCAGAAACACAGCACATTCCCCAATCATCATCTACCCAGAAACACAGCACATTCCCTTATCATCATCAACCCAGAAACAAAGCACATCCCCATTCATCAACCCAGAAACACAGCACATTCCCCATTCATCACCACCCCATGAACATAGCACCGTCCCCACTCATCATCTACCCAGAACCACAGCACATTCCCCGATCATCATCTACGCAGAAACACAGCACATTCCCTACTCAATTTCGTCAATCCAGGAACACAGCATGTCCCCACTCATCATCAACCCAAAAACACAGCACATTCCCCGTTCATCTACCCAGAAACATAGCACATTCCCTATTTGTCATCATCAGCCCAGAAACACAGCACATTCCCCAATCATCTACGCAGATACACAATACATTCCCCACTCACCATCATCAAACCAAAAACACAGCACATTCCCCACACATCACCATCTACCCAGAAACATAGTGCATTCGCCACTCATCAACCCAGAAACACAGCACATTCCCCACTCGTCAACCCGGAATTACAGCACATTACCCAATCATCTACCCAGATACACAATACATTCTTCTCTCACCATTATCTACCTAGAAACACAGCACAGACCCACTCATCAACCCAGAACACAGCACATTACCCACTCATCAACCGAGAACACAGCACATTCCCCACTCCTCATCAACCCAGAATCACTGTACATTCCCTATTCGTCATCATCAACTAAGAAACATGGCACGTTACTCACTCATCATCAAGCCAGAAACACAGCACAACCCCAATCATCATCTATGCAGAAACACAGCACATTCCCCAATCATCATCTACCCAGAAACACAGCACATTCCCTTCTCATCATCATCAACCCAGAAACAAAGCACATCCCCATTCATCAACCCAGAAACACAACACATTCCACACTCATCAACCCAGAAACACAACACACTCCCCACTCATCACCACCCCACGAACATAGCACCATCCCCACTCATCATCTACCCAGAACCACAGCACATTCCCCGATCATCATCTACGCAGAAACACAGCACATTCCCTACTCTATTTCGTCAACCCAGAAACACAGCACGTCCCCACTCATCATCAACTCGGGAACACAGCGCATTCCCCGTTCATCTACCCGGAAACACAGCACATTCCCCACTCATCAACCCAGAAACACAGCACATTCCCCACTCATCAACCCAGAAAACCAGCACATTCCCCACTCACGAACCCAGAAGAACAGCACATTCCCCACTTGTCAACCCAGAAACACAGCACATTCCCCACTCATCAACCCAGAAACACAGCATATTCCCCACTGGTCAACCCAGAAACACAGCTCATTCACCAATCATCTACCCAGGAACACGGCATATTCCCCACTCCTCATCAAACCAGAGACACAGCACATTCCCTATTCGTCACCATCAACCCAGAAACATAGCACAACCCCAATCATCATCAACCCAGAAACAAAGCACATCCCTATTCATCAACCCAGAAACACAACACCCTCCCCACTCATCACCACCACACAAACAAAGCACCGTCCCCACTTATCATCTACCCAGAACCACAACACATTCCCCGATCATCATCTACCCAGAAACACAGCAAATTCCCTTCTCTTCATCTCAGAAACACAGCACATTCCCTCTTATCTACCCAGAAACACAGCACATTCTCCATTCATCATCTACCCAGAAACACAGCACATCCCGTACTCAATTTCATCAACCCAGGAACACAGCACGTCCCCACTCATCATCAACCCAGAAACACAGCACATTCCCCATTCATCTACCCAGAAACATAGCACATACCCCACTCATCTACCCAGAAACACAGCACATTCCCCACTCATCTAACCAGAAACACAGCACATTCCCCACTCATTTAACCAGAAACACAGCACATTCCTCACCCTTCTAACCAGAAACACAGAACATTCCCCACTCATCTAAACAGAAACACAGAATATTCCCCACTCTTCTAACCAGAAACACTGAACATTCTCCACTCATCAACACAAAAACACAACATATTCCCCATTCATCTACCCAGAAACACAGCACATTCCCCATTCATCTACCCAGAAACACAGCACATTCCCCAATCATCTACCCAGAAACACAGCACATTCCCCACTCAAGAACACAGAAGCACAGCACATTCCCCATCGTCAACCCAGAAGGACAGCACATTCCCCAGTCATCAACCCAGAAACACAGCATATTCCCCACTCAAGAACACAGAAGCACAGCACATTCCCCATCGTCAACCCAGAAGGACAGCACATTCCCCAGTCATCAACCCAGAAACACAGCATATTCCCCACTCAAGAACCCAGAAACACAGCACATTCCCCACTCCCCATCAACCCAGAATCACAGTACATTCCCTATCAACACAAAAACACAACACATTCCCCATTCATCTACCCAGAAACACAGCACATTCCCCAATCATCTACCCTGAAACACAGCACATTCCCCAATCATCTACCCTGAAACACAGCACATTCCCCACTCATCTACCCAGAAACACAGCACATTCCCCACTCATCTACCCAGAAACACAGCACATTCCCCACTCATCTACCCAGAAACACAGCACATTCCCCACTCATCTACCCAGAAACACAGCACATTCCCCACTCATCTACCCAGAAACACAGCACATTCCCCATTCATCATTAACCCAGAAACAGCACACATTCCACACTCATTAGTCCAGAAACACAGCACATTCCCCATCATCGAACCAGAAACACACCACATTCCCCACTCATCGAACCAGAAACACAGAACATTCCCCACTCATCGAACCAGAAACACAGAACATTCCCCACTCATGATCTACCAAGAAACACAGCACATTCCCTATTTGTCATCATCAAACCAGAAAAACAGCACATTCCCTTGTCATCATGATCAGACTAGAAACACAGCACATTGCCTAGTTGTCATGATCAGACTAGAAACAAAACATTCCCTATTAGTCATCATCTACCCAGAAACACAGCACATTGCCGAACTCACCAACTCAGAAACACAGCACATTCCCCAATCATCATCAACCTAGAAACACAGCACGTTCACCACTCATGTACCCAGGAGCACAGCACTCGACCCACTCATCAACCTGAAATACAGCACATTCCCCACTCATCTAGCCAGAAACACAGCACATTCCCTATTCGTCATCATCAAACCAGAAACACAGCACATTCCCTTGTCATCACGATCAGACTAGAAACACAGCACATTGCCTAGTTGTCATGATCAGACTAGAAACAACACATTCCCTATTAGTTATCATCTACCCAGAAACACAGCACATTGCCGAACTCACCAACTCAGAAACACAGCACATTCCCCAATCATCATCAACCTCGAAACACAGCACGTTCACCACTCATCTACCCAGGAGCACAGCACTCAACCCATTCATCAACCCTGAAATACAGCACATTCCCCACTCATCTAGCCAGAAACACAGCACACTCGCTATTCGTCATCATCAACCCAGAAACACAGCACATTCCCCACTCATCTTCAATGCAGATAAACAGCACATTCCATATTCGTAATTATCAACTCGGAAACACTGTACCTTCCCCACTAATCATCAACCCTGGAACACAGCACATTCCCCAATAATCATCATCTACCCAGAAACACAGCGCAGTCCACACTCATAATCATCCCAGAAAAAGAGAACATTCCCCACTCACCATCAACCCAGAAAAACATCACATTCCACAATCAGCATCATCAACCCAGAAACACAGCACATCCCGCAATCATTATCTACCCAGACACACAGCAAATTCTCCACTACTCATCAACCCAGAAATAGAGCACATTCACCACTCCTCATCAACCCAGAAACACAGAACATTCATCGCTCATCAACCCAGAAACACAGCACATTCGTCACTCATCAACCCAGAACCACAGCATATTCCACACTCATCAACCCAGAACCACAGCACATTCCCCACTCATCAACCCAGAACCACAGCACATTCCCCACTCATCAACCCAGAAACACAGCACATTCGCCACTCATCAACCCAGAAACACAGCACATTCGCCACTCATCAACCCAGAAACACAGCACATTCGCCACTCATCAACCCAGAAACACAGCACATTCGCCACTCATCAACCCAGAAACACAGCACATTCCCCACTCATCAACCCAGAAACACAGCACATTCCCCACTCATCAACCCAGAAACACAACACATTCCCCACTCATCAACCCAGAAACACAGCACATTCCCCACTCATCAACCCAGAAACACAGCACATTCCCCACTCATCAACCCAGAAACACAGCACATTCCCCACTCAAGAACACAGGAGCACAGCACATTCCCCACTCGTCAACTGAGAAGCACAGCACAATACCCACTCCAACCCAGAAACACAGCACATTCCCCACTCAAGAACACAGAAGCACAGCACATTCCCCATCGTCAACCCAGAAGCACAGCACATTCCCCACTCATCTACCCGGAAACACAGCACATTCCCCGCTCATCTACCCAGAAACACAGCACTTTCCCCACTCATTTACCCAGAAACACTGCACATTCACCACTCATCAACCCAGAAACACAGTACATTCCCCGCTCATCTACCCAGAAACACAGCACTTTCCCCACTCATTTACCCAGAAACACTGCACATTCACCACTCATCAACCCAGAAACACAGCACATTCCCCACTCATCAACCCAGAAACACAGCACATTCCCCACTCATCAACCCAGAAACACAGCACATTCCCCACTCATCTACCCAGAAACACAGCACAGTCCCCACTCATCTACCCAGAAACACAGCACAGTCCCCACTCATCAACCCAGAAACACAGCACATTCCCCACTCATCATCTACCCAGAAACACAGCACATTCCCCAATCAGCATTATCAGCCCAGAAGCACACCACATTCCCCATTCGTCAATAACACAGAAACATAGCACATTCCGCACTCATCAACACAGAAACACAGCACATTCCGCACCCATCAACACAGAAACACAGCGCATTCCGCACTCATCAACACAGAAACACAGCGCATTCCGCACTCATCAACACAGAAACACAGCACGATCCCCACTCATCATCAACAACCCAGAAAAATAGCACATTCCCCACTCATCAACCCAGAAACACAGCACATTCCCTATTCGTCATCATCAAACCAGAAACACAGCACATTCCCCACTCACCAACCCAGAAACACAGCACCTTTCCTATTCCTTATCAACACAGAAACACAATACATTCCTTTATTTCATCAACCACCCAGAAAAACAGCATATTCCCTAATCATCATCAGCCCAGAAACACAGCACAATCGCCACTCATCATGATCATCAACACAGAAACACAGCACATTCCCCAATCATCATCAACCCAGAAACACAGCACGTCCCAAACTCGTCAACCCAGAATCACAGCACATTCCCCAATCATCTACCCAGATACACAATACATTCACCACTCACCATCATCTACCTAGAAACACAGCACTGAACCACACATCAACCCAATATCACAGCACATTCCCCAATCATCATGCCAGAAACACAGCACATTCCCCACTTGTCAACCCGGAATCACAGCACATTCCACAATCATCTACCCAGATACACAATACATTCCCCATTCATTATCAACCCAGAAACATAGCACATTCCCCAAACATCAACCCAGAAACACAGCATATTCCCCAATCATCAACCCAGAAACATAGCACATTCCACACTCATCAACCCAGAACCACAGAATATTCCCCACTCATCAACCCAGAACCACAGCACATTCCCCACTCATCAACCCAGAACCACAGCACATTCCCCACTCATCAACCCAGAACCACAGCACATTCCCCACTCATCAACCCAGAAACACAGCACATTCCCCACTCATCAACCCAGAAACACAGCACATTCCCCACTCATCAACCCAGAAACACAGCACATTCCCCACTCATCAACCCAGAAACACAGCACATTCCCCACTCATCTACCCAGAAACACAGCACATTCCCCACTCATCTACCCAGAAACACAGCACATTCCCCACTCATCAACCCAGAAACACAGCACATTCGCCACTCATCAACCCAGAAACACAGCACATTCGCCACTCATCAACCCAGAAACACAGCACATTCCCCACTCATCAACCCAGAAACACAGCACATTCCCCACTCATCAACCCAGAAACACAGCACATTCCCCACTCATCAACCCAGAAACACAGCACATTCCCCACTCATCAACCCAGAAACACAGCACATTCCCCACTCATCAACCCAGAAACACAGCACATTCCCCACTCATCAACCCAGAAACACAGCACATTCCCCACTCATCAACCCAGAAACACAGCACATTCCCCACTCATCAACCCAGAAACACAGCACATTCCCCACTCATCAACCCAGAAACACAGCACATTCCCCACTCATCAACCCAGAAACACAGCACATTCCCCACTCATCAACCCAGAAACACAGCACATTCCCCACTCATCAACCCAGAAACACAGCACATTCCCCACTCATCAACCCAGAAACACAGCACATTCCTAACTCATCAACCCAGAAACACAGCACATTCCCCACTCATCAACCCAGAAACACAGCACATTCCCCACTCAAGAACACAGGAGCACAGCACATTCCCCATCATCAAAACAGAAGCATAGCACATTCCCCACTCATTTACCCAGAAACACTGCACATTCACCACTCATCAACCCAGAAACACTGCACATTCCCCACTCATCTACCCAGAAACACTGCACATTCCCCACTCATCTACCCAGAAACACTGCACATTCCCCACTCATCTACCCAGAAACACTGCACATTCCCCACTCATCTACCCAGAAACACAGCACATTCCCCACTCACGTACCCAGAAACACAGCACATTCCCAACTCATCTACCCAGAAACACAGCACATTCCCCATTCATCTACCCAGAAACACAGCACATTCCCCAATCATCTACCCAGAAACACAGCACATTTCCCACTCATGTACCCAGAAACACAGCACATTCCCCACTCATGTACCCAGAAACACAGCACATTCCCCACTCAAGAACAAAGAAACACAGCACATTCCCCACTCAAGAACCCAGAAACACAGCACATTCCCCACTCAAGAACCCAGAAACACAGCACATTTCCCACTCCTCATCAACCCAGAATCACAGTACATTCCCTATTTGTCACCATCAGCCCAGAAACATGGCACTTTCCCCACCCATCATCAACCCAGAAACACAGCACAACCCCAATCATTATCTATGCAGAAACACAGCACATTCCCCAATCATCATCTACCCAGAGACACAGCACATTCCCTTCTCATCATCATCAACCCAGAAACAAAGCACATCCCCATTCATCAACCCAGAAACACAACACACTCCCCACTCATCACCACCCCACAAACATAGCACCGTCCCCACTCATCATCTACCCAGAACCACAGCACATTCCTCTACTCAATTTCGTCAACCCAGGAACACAGCACGTCCCCACTCATCATCAACCCAGAAACACAGCACATTCCCCATTCATCTACTCAGAAACATAGCACATTCCATATTCGTCGTCATCAGCCCAGAAACACAGCACATTCCCCACTCATCTTCAATGCAGATAAACAGCACATTCCATATTCGTAATTATCAACTCGGAAACACTGTACCTTCCCCACTAATCATCAACCCTGGAACACAGCACATTCCCCAATAATCATCATCTACCCAGAAACACAGCGCAGTCCACACTCATAATCATCCCAGAAAAAGAGAACATTCCCCACTCACCATCAACCCAGAAAAACATCACATTCCACAATCAGCATCATCAACCCAGAAACACAGCACATCCCGCAATCATTATCTACCCAGACACACAGCAAATTCTCCACTACTCATCAACCCAGAAATAGAGCACATTCACCACTCCTCATCAACCCAGAAACACAGAACATTCATCGCTCATCAACCCAGAAACACAGCACATTCGTCACTCATCAACCCAGAACCACAGCATATTCCACACTCATCAACCCAGAACCACAGCACATTCCCCACTCATCAACCCAGAACCACAGCACATTCCCCACTCATCAACCCAGAAACACAGCACATTCCCCACTCATCAACCCAGAAACACAGCACATTCCCCACTCATCAACCCAGAAACACAGCACATTCGCCACTCATCAACCCAGAAACACAGCACATTCGCCACTCATCAACCCAGAAACACAGCACATTCGCCACTCATCAACCCAGAAACACAGCACATTCCCCACTCATCAACCCAGAAACACAGCACATTCCCCACTCATCAACCCAGAAACACAGCACATTCCCCACTCATCAACCCAGAAACACAGCACATTCCCCACTCATCAACCCAGAAACACAGCACATTCCCCACTCATCAACCCAGAAACACAGCACATTCCCCACTCAAGAACACAGGAGCACAGCACATTCCCCACTCGTCAACTGAGAAGCACAGCACAATACCCACTCCAACCCAGAAACACAGCACATTCCCCACTCAAGAACACAGAAGCACAGCACATTCCCCATCGTCAACCCAGAAGCACAGCACATTCCCCACTCATCTACCCGGAAACACAGCACATTCCCCGCTCATCTACCCAGAAACACAGCACTTTCCCCACTCATTTACCCAGAAACACTGCACATTCACCACTCATCAACCCAGAAACACAGTACATTCCCCGCTCATCTACCCAGAAACACAGCACTTTCCCCACTCATTTACCCAGAAACACTGCACATTCACCACTCATCAACCCAGAAACACAGCACATTCCCCACTCATCAACCCAGAAACACAGCACATTCCCCACTCCAACACAGAAACACAGCACATTCCCCACTCATCTACCCAGAAACACAGCACAGTCCCCACTCATCTACCCAGAAACACAGCACAGTCCCCACTCATCAACCCAGAAACACAGCACATTCCCCACTCATCATCTACCCAGAAACACAGCACATTCCCCAATCAGCATTATCAGCCCAGAAGCACACCACATTCCCCATTCGTCAATAACACAGAAACATAGCACATTCCGCACTCATCAACACAGAAACACAGCACATTCCGCACTCATCAACACAGAAACACAGCGCATTCCGCACTCATCAACACAGAAACACAGCGCATTCCGCACTCATCAACACAGAAACACAGCACGATCCCCACTCATCATCAACAACCCAGAAAAATAGCACATTCCCCACTCATCAACCCAGAAACACAGCACATTCCCTATTCGTCATCATCAAACCAGAAACACAGCACATTCCCCACTCACCAACCCAGAAACACAGCACCTTTCCTATTCCTTATCAACACAGAAACACAATACATTCCTTTATTTCATCAACCACCCAGAAAAACAGCATATTCCCTAATCATCATCAGCCCAGAAACACAGCACAATCGCCACTCATCATGATCATCAACACAGAAACACAGCACATTCCCCAATCATCATCAACCCAGAAACACAGCACGTCCCAAACTCGTCAACCCAGAATCACAGCACATTCCCCAATCATCTACCCAGATACACAATACATTCACCACTCACCATCATCTACCTAGAAACACAGCACTGAACCACACATCAACCCAATATCACAGCACATTCCCCAATCATCATGCCAGAAACACAGCACATTCCCCACTTGTCAACCCGGAATCACAGCACATTCCACAATCATCTACCCAGATACACAATACATTCCCCATTCATTATCAACCCAGAAACATAGCACATTCCCCAAACATCAACCCAGAAACACAGCATATTCCCCAATCATCAACCCAGAAACATAGCACATTCCACACTCATCAACCCAGAACCACAGAATATTCCCCACTCATCAACCCAGAACCACAGCACATTCCCCACTCATCAACCCAGAACCACAGCACATTCCCCACTCATCAACCCAGAACCACAGCACATTCCCCACTCATCAACCCAGAAACACAGCACATTCCCCACTCATCAACCCAGAAACACAGCACATTCCCCACTCATCAACCCAGAAACACAGCACATTCCCCACTCATCAACCCAGAAACACAGCACATTCCCCACTCATCTACCCAGAAACACAGCACATTCCCCACTCATCTACCCAGAAACACAGCACATTCCCCACTCATCAACCCAGAAACACAGCACATTCCCCACTCATCAACCCAGAAACACAGCACATTCGCCACTCATCAACCCAGAAACACAGCACATTCCCCACTCATCAACCCAGAAACACAGCACATTCCCCACTCATCAACCCAGAAACACAGCACATTCCCCACTCATCAACCCAGAAACACAGCACATTCCCCACTCATCAACCCAGAAACACAGCACATTCCCCACTCATCAACCCAGAAACACAGCACATTCCCCACTCATCAACCCAGAAACACAGCACATTCCCCACTCATCAACCCAGAAACACAGCACATTCCCCACTCATCAACCCAGAAACACAGCACATTCCCCACTCATCAACCCAGAAACACAGCACATTCCCCACTCATCAACCCAGAAACACAGCACATTCCCCACTCATCAACCCAGAAACACAGCACATTCCCCACTCATCAACCCAGAAACACAGCACATTCCCCACTCATCAACCCAGAAACACAGCACATTCCTAACTCATCAACCCAGAAACACAGCACATTCCCCACTCATCAACCCAGAAACACAGCACATTCCCCACTCAAGAACACAGGAGCACAGCACATTCCCCATCATCAAAACAGAAGCATAGCACATTCCCCACTCATTTACCCAGAAACACTGCACATTCACCACTCATCAACCCAGAAACACTGCACATTCCCCACTCATCTACCCAGAAACACTGCACATTCCCCACTCATCTACCCAGAAACACTGCACATTCCCCACTCATCTACCCAGAAACACTGCACATTCCCCACTCATCTACCCAGAAACACTGCACATTCCCCACTCATCTACCCAGAAACACAGCACATTCCCCACTCACGTACCCAGAAACACAGCACATTCCCCACTCATGTACCCAGAAACACAGCACATTCCCCATTCATCTACCCAGAAACACAGCACATTCCCCAATCATCTACCCAGAAACACAGCACATTTCCCACTCATGTACCCAGAAACACAGCACATTCCCCACTCATGTACCCAGAAACACAGCACATTCCCCACTCAAGAACAAAGAAACACAGCACATTCCCCACTCAAGAACCCAGAAACACAGCACATTCCCCACTCAAGAACCCAGAAACACAGCACATTCCCCACTCAAGAACCCAGAAACACAGCACATTTCCCACTCCTCATCAACCCAGAATCACAGTACATTCCCTATTTGTCACCATCAGCCCAGAAACATGGCACTTTCCCCACCCATCATCAACCCAGAAACACAGCACAACCCCAATCATTATCTATGCAGAAACACAGCACATTCCCCAATCATCATCTACCCAGAGACACAGCACATTCCCTTCTCATCATCATCAACCCAGAAACAAAGCACATCCCCATTCATCAACCCAGAAACACAACACACTCCCCACTCATCACCACCCCACAAACATAGCACCGTCCCCACTCATCATCTACCCAGAACCACAGCACATTCCTCTACTCAATTTCGTCAACCCAGGAACACAGCACGTCCCCACTCATCATCAACCCAGAAACACAGCACATTCCCCATTCATCTACTCAGAAACATAGCACATTCCATATTCGTCGTCATCAGCCCAGAAACACAGCACATTCGCATCTCATCATCTCAGAAACACAGCACATTCCCCTCTTATCGACCCAGAAACAAAGCACATTCTCCATTCATCATCTACCCAGAAACACAGCACATCCCCTACTCAATTTCGTCAACTCAGGAACACAGCACGTCCCCACTCATCATCAACCCAGAAACACAGCACATTTCCCATTCATCTACCCAGAAACACAGAACATTCCCCACTCATCTATCCAGGAACACAGCACATTCCCTATCCGTCATCAGCCCAGAAACACAGCACATTCCCCACTCATCATCAACCCAGAAACACAGCACATTCCATATTCGTCATCATCAACCCAGAAACACAGCACATTCCCCTCATCATCAACCCAGAGATACAGCACATTCCCTATTCGTCATCAAGCCAGAAACACAGCACATTCCCCACTCATCATCAACCCAGAAACACAGCACATTCCCCACTCATCAACAATCCATAAACACTTCACATTCCCCACTCATCAGTCCAGAAAGGTAGCACATTCCCTGTTCGTCATCATCAACCCAGAAACACAGCACATTCCCCACTCATCATCAACCCAGAAACACAGCACATTCCCTATTCGTCATCATCAACCCAGAAACACAGCACATTCCCTACTTGTCATCATCACCCCAGGAACACAGCACATTCACTATCCGTCATCAGCCCAGAAACACAGCACATTCCCCACTCATCATCAACCCAGAAATACAGCACGATCTCTACTCGTCATCAACTACTCAGAAACACAGCACATTCCCTTCATCATCATCAACCCAGAAAAACATGTTCCTTCTTCGTCATCATCAACCCAGAAACACAGCACGTTCTGTATTCGTCACCATGAACCCAGAAGCACAGCACATTCCCTATTCGTCATCATCACCCAGAAAAACAGCTCTTTCCCTACTTGTCATCATCAACTCAGAAACACAGCACATTCCCTTCATCATTATCAACGCAGAAAAACAACACATTCCCTATTCTTAATCATCAACCCAGAAACACAGCACACTCCCTGTTCGTCATCATCAACCCAGAAACACAGCACATTCCCTACTTGTCATCATTAGCTCAGAAACACAGCGCATTCCCCTCATCATCAACCCAGAAAAACCAGACATTCCCTATTCGTCATCATCAACCCAGAAACACAGCCTATTCCCCACTCGTCATCACCAACCCAGAAATACAGCACATTCCCTACTCATCATCAACCCAGAAACGCAGCACATTCCCTCTCATCATCATCAACCCAGAAACACAGCACAGTCCCCACTCATCAACCCAGAAACACAGCACATTTCCTATGAGTCATCATCAAACCAGAAACACAGCACATTCCCCAATCATCATCATCAACCCAGAAACACAGCACGTTCCACACTCATCATCATCAACCCAGAAACACAGCACATTCACTATCCGTCATCAGCCCAGAAACACAGCACATTCCCCACTCATCACCAACCCAGAAACACAGCACGATCTCTACTCGTCATCAACTACTCAGAAACACAGCACATTCCCCTCATCATCATCAACCCAGAAAAACAACATGTTCCTTCTTCGTCATCATCAACCCAGAAACACAGCACGTTCTATATTCGTCATCATGAACCTAGAAGCACAGCACATTCCCTATTCGTCATCATCACCCAGAAAAACAGCACTTTCCCTACTTGTCATCATCAACTCAGAAACACAGAACATTCCCTTCATCATCATCAACCCAGAAAAACAACACATTACCTATTCGTCATCATCAACCCAGAAACACAGCACACTCCCTGTTCGTCATCATCAACCCAGAAACACAGCCTATTCCCCACTCGTCATCATCAACCCAGAAATACAGCACATTCCCTACTCATCATCAACCCAGAAACGCAGCACATTCCCTCTCATCATCATCAACCCAGAAACACAGCACAGTCCCCACTCATCAACCCAGAAACACAGCACATTTCCTATGAGTCATCATCAAACCAGAAACACAGCACATTCCCCAATCATCATCATCAACCCAGAAACACAGCACGTTCCACACTCATCATCATCAACCCAGAAACACAGCACATTCCACACTCATCATCATCAACCCAGTAACACAGCACATTCCACACTCAGCATCAACCCAGAAACACGACGCATTCCCTATTCGTCATCAACCCAGAAACACAACACTTTCCAAAATCATCATCAACACAGAAACACAGCACATTCCCCACTCATCATCATCACCCCAGGAACACAGCACATTCCCTATCAGTCATCAACTCAAATACAGCACACTCCCCACTCATCAACCCAGAAACACAGCACATTTCCTATGCGTCATCATCAAACCAGAAACACAGCACATTCCCCAATCATCATCATCAACCCAGAAACACAGCACATTCCACACTCATCATCATCAACCCAGAAACACAGCACATTCCCCACTCATCATCAACCCAGTAACACAGCACATTCCACACTCAGCATCATCAACCCAGAAACACGACGCATTCCCTATTCGTCATCATCAACCCAGAAACACAATACTTTCCAAAATCATCATCAACACAGAAACACAGCACATTTCCCACTCATCATCATCACCCCAGGAACACAGCACATTCCCTATCCGTCATCAGCCCAGAAACACAGCACATTCCCCACTCATCATCAACCCAGAAACACAGCACATTCCCTATTCGTCATCATCAACTCAGAAACACAGCACACTCCCCACTCATCATCAACACAGAAAAATCGCACATTTCATATTCGTCATTATCAACCCAGAAACATTGTCTATTCGTCATCATCAACCCATACACACAGCACGTTCCCCACTCGTCATCATCAACCCAGAAATACAGCACATTCTCTACTCATCATCAACCCAGAAACACAGCACATTCCCTATCCATCATCATCAACCCAGAAACACAGCACATTCCCCACTCATCAACCCAGAAACCCAACACATTCCCTATTCGTCATCATCAACCCAGAAACACAGCACATTCCCCAATCATCATCAACCCAGAAACACAGCACATTCCACACTCATCATCATCAACCCAGAAACACAGCACATTCCACACTCATCATCATCAACCCAGAAACACAGCACATTCCACACTCATCATCAACCCAGAAACACGACACATTCCCTATTCGTCATCATCAACCCAGAAACATAGCACTTTCCAAAATCATCATCAACACAGAAACACAGCACATTCCCCACTCATCATCATCACCCCAGGAACACAGCACATTCACTATCCGTCATCAGCCCAGAAACACAGCACATTCCCCACTCATCACCAACCCAGAAACACAGCACGATCTCTACTCGTCATCAACTACTCAGAAACACAGCACATTCCCCTCATCATCATCAACCCAGAAAAACAACATGTTCCTTCTTCGTCATCATCAACCCAGAAACACAGCACGTTCTATATTCGTCATCATGAACCCAGAAGCACAGCACATTCCCTATTCGTCATCATCACCCAGAAAAACAGCACTTTCCCTACTTGTCATCATCAACTCAGAAACACAGAACATTCCCTTCATCATCATCAACCCAGAAAAACAACACATTACCTATTCGTCATCATCAACCCAGAAACACAGCACACTCCCTGTTCGTCATCATCAACCCAGAAACACAGCACATTCCCTACTTGTCATCATTAGCTCAGAAACACAGCGCATTCCCCTCATCATCAACCCAGAAAAACAAGACATTCCCTATTCGTCATCATCAACCCAGAAACACAGCCTATTCCCCACTCGTCATCATCAACCCAGAAATACAGCACATTCCCTACTCATCATCAACCCAGAAACGCAGCACATTCCCTCTCATCAACCCAGAAACAGAGCACATTTCCTATTCATCATCAGCAACCCAGAAACACAGCACATTCCCCAATCATCATCATCAACCCAGAAACACAGCACATTCCACACTCATCATCATCAACCCAGAAACACAGCACATTCCCCACTCATCATCAACCCAGGAACACAGCACATTCCACACTCAGCATCATCAACCCAGAAACACGACACATTCCCTATTCGTCATCATCAACCCAGAAACGCAACACTTTCCAAAATCATCAACACAGAAACTCAGCACATTCCCCACTCATCATCATCACCCCAGGAACACAGCACATTCCCTATTCATCATCATCAACTCAGAAACAAAGCACATTCCCTATTCGTCATCATGAAGCCAGAAACACAGCACATTCCCCAATCATCATCAACCCAGTAACACAGAACATTCCCCGATCATCAACCCAGAAACACAGCACATTCCCTACTCGTCATCAACCCAGAAACACAGCACATTCCCCAATCATCATCAACCCAGAAACACAGCTCATTCCCCACTCAGCATCATCAACCTAGAAACACGACACATTCCCTATTCATCATCATCAACCCAGAAACACAGCACTTTCCAAAATCATCATCAACCCAGAAACACAGCACATTCCCTTTTCGTCATCATCAACCGAGAAACACAACACATTGTCTATTCTTCACCATCAAACCAGAAACACAGCATATTCCCTATTCGTCATCATCAACCCAGAAACACAACAGATTGCCTATTCGTCAGCATGAACCTAGAAACGCAGCACATTCCCCAATCATCATCAACCCAGAAACACAGCATGTTCCCTATTCGTTATCAACCCAGAAACACAACAGATTGCCTATTCGTCAGCATGAACCTAGAAACGCAGCACATTCCCCACTCATCAACCCAGAAACACAGCATGTTCCCTATTCGTTATCATCAACCTAGAAACGCAACACATTACCTGTTCTTCATCATCAAACCAGAAACACAGCACTTTCCCTACTCGTCATCATGAACCCAGAAGCACAGCACATTCCCTATTCGTCATCATAAACCCAGAAACACAGCACTTTCCCTACTCGTCATCATCAACTCAGAAACACAGCACATTCCCCTCATCATCATTAACCCAGAAAAACAACACATTCCCTATTCGTCATCATCAACCCAGAAACACAGCACATTCCCCACTCATCATCAACCCAGAAACACAGCACATTCCCCACTCATCAAACCAGAAACACAGCACATTCCCCACTCACCAACCCAGAAACACAGCACATTCCCCACTCACCAACCCAGAAACACAGCACATTCCCCACTCACCAACCCAGAAACACAGCACATTCCCCACTCACCAACCCAGAAACACAGCACATTCCCCACTCACCAACCCAGAAACACAGCACATTCCCCACTCACCAACCCAGAAACACAGCACATTCCCCACTCATCAACCCAGAAACACAGCACATTCCCCACTCGTCAAACCAGAAACACAGCACATTCCCCACTCATCAACCCAGGAACACAGCACATTCCCCACTCATCAAACCAGAAACACAGCACATTCCACACTCACCAAACCAGAAACACAGCACATCCCCATTCATCAACCCAGAAACACAACACACTCCCCAATCATCATCTACCCAGAAACACAGCACATTCGCTTCTCATCATCTCAGAAACACAGCACATTCCCCTCTTATCGACCCAGAAACAAAGCACATTCTCCATTCATCATCTACCCAGAAACACAGCACATCCCCTACTCAATTTCGTCAACCCAGGATCACAGCACGTCCCCACTCATCATCAACCCAGAAACACAGCACATTCCCCATTCAGCTACCCAGAAACACAGCACATTCCCCTCTTATCGACCCAGAAACACAGCACATTCTCCATTCATCATCTACCCAGAAACACAGCACATCCCCTAATCAATTTCGTCAACTCAGGAACACAGCACGTCCCCACGCATCATCAACCCAGAAACACAGCACATTTCCCATTCATCTACCCAGAAACATAGCACATACCCCACTCATCTACCCAGAAACACAGAACATTCCCCACTCATCTATCCAGGAACACAGCACATTCCCTATCCGTCATCAGCCCAGAAACACAGCACATTCCATATTCGTCATCATCAACCCAGAAACACAGCACATTCCCCTCATCATCAACCCAGAGATACAGCACATTCCCTATTCGTCAACAAGCCAGAAACACAGCACATTCCCCACTCATCATCAACCCAGAAACACAGCACATTCCCCACTCATCAACAATCCATAAACACTTCACATTCCCCACTCATCAACAATCCATAAACACTTCACATTCCCCACTCATCAGTCCAGAAAGGTAGCACATTCCCTGTTCGTCATCATCAACCCAGAAACACAGCACATTCCCCACTCATCATCAACCCAGAAACACAGCACATTCCATATTCGTCATCATCAACCCAGAAACACAGCACATTCCCCTCATCATCAACCCAGAGATACAGCACATTCCCTATTCGTCATCAAGCCAGAAACACAGCACATTCCCCACTCATCATCAACCCAGAAACACAGCACATTCCCCACTCATCAACAATCCATAAACACTTCACATTCCCCACTCATCAGTCCAGAAACGTAGCACATTCCCTATTCGTCATCATCAACCCAGAAACACAGCACATTCCCTATTCATCATCATCAACCCAGAAACACAGTACATTTCCTATTCTTCATCATCAACCCAGAAACACAGCACTTTCCAAAATCATCATCATCAAAGCAGACACACAGAACATTCCCCACTCATCATCAACCCAGAAACACAGCACATTCCACACTCAGCATCATCAACCCAGAAACACGACACATTCCCTATTCGTCATCATCAACCCAGAAACACAGCACATTCCCTATTCATCATCATCAACCCAGAAACACAGTACATTTCCTATTCTTCATCATCAACCCAGAAACACAGCACTTTCCAAAATCATCATCATCAAAGCAGACACACAGAACATTCCCCACTCATCATCAACCCAGAAACACAGCACATTCCACACTCAGCATCATCAACCCAGAAACACGACACATTCCCTATTCGTCATCATCAACCCAGAAACACAGCACATTCCCTACTTGTCATCATCACCCCAGGAACACAGCACATTCACTATCCGTCGTCAGCCCAGAAACACAGCACATTCCCCACTCATCATCAACCCAGAAATACAGCACGATCTCTACTCGTCATCAACTACTCAGAAACACAGCACATTCCCTTCATCATCATCAACCCAGAAAAACAACATGTTCCCTCTTCGTCATCATCAACCCAGAAACACAGCACGTTCTGTATTCGTCACCATGAACCCAGAAGCACAGCACATTCCCTATTCGTCATCATCACCCAGAAAAACAGCTCTTTCCCTACTTGTCATCATCAACTCAGAAACACAGCACATTCCCTTCATCATTATCAACGCAGAAAAACAACACATTCCCTATTCTTAATCATCAACCCAGAAACACAGCACAACCCCTGTTCGTCATCATCAACCCAGAAACACAGCACATTCCCTACTTGTCATCATTAGCTCAGAAACACAGCGCATTCCCCTCATCATCAACCCAGAAAAACCAGACATTCCCTATTCGTCATCATCAACCCAGAAACACAGCCTATTCCCCACTCGTCATCATCAACCCAGAAATACAGCACATTCCCTACTCATCATCAACCCAGAAACGCAGCACATTCCCTCTCATCATCATCAACCCAGAAACACAGCACAGTCCCCACTCATCAACCCAGAAACACAGCACATTTCCTATGAGTCATCATCAAACCAGAAACACAGCACATTCCCCAATCATCATCATCAACCCAGAAACACAGCACGTTCCACACTCATCATCATCAACCCAGAAACACAGCACATTCCACACTCAGCATCATCAACCCAGAAACACGACGCATTCCCTATTCGTCATCAACCCAGAAACACAACACTTTCCAAAATCATCATCAACACAGAAACACAGCACATTCCCCACTCATCATCATCACCCCAGGAACACAGCACATTCCCTATCCGTCATCAACTCAAATACAGCACACTCCCCACTCATCAACCCAGAAACACAGCACATTTCCTATGCGTCATCATCAAACCAGAAACACAGCACATTCCCCAATCATCATCATCAACCCAGAAACACAGCACATTCCACACTCATCATCATCAACCCAGAAACACAGCACATTCCCCAATCATCATCATCAACCCATAAACACAGCACATTCCACACTCATCATCATCAACCCAGAAACACAGCACATTCCCCACTCAACATCAACCCAGTAACACAGCACATTCCACACTCAGCATCATCAACCCAGAAACACGACGCATTCCCTATTCGTCATCATCAACTCAGAAACACAATACTTTCCAAAATCATCATCAACACAGAAACACAGCACATTTCCCACTCATCATCATCACCCCAGGAACACAGCACATTCCCTATCCGTCATCAGCCCAGAAACACAGCACATTCCCCACTCATCATCAACCCAGAAACACAGCACATTCCCTATTCGTCATCATCAACTCAGAAACACAGCACACTCCCCACTCATCATCAACACAGAAAAATCACACATTTCATATTCGTCATTATCAACCCAGAAACATTGTCTATTCGTCATCATCAACCCATACACACAGCACGTTCCCCACTCGTCATCATCAACCCAGAAATACAGCACATTCTCTACTCATCATCAACCCAGAAATACAGCACATTCCCTACTCATCATCAACCCAGAAACACAGCACATTCCCTATCCATCATCATCAACCCAGAAACACAGCACATTCCCCACTCATCAACCCAGAAACCCAACACATTCCCTATTCGTCATCATCAACCCAGAAACACAGCACATTCCCCAATCATCATCAACCCAGAAACACAGCACATTCCACACTCATCATCATCAACCCAGAAACACAGCACATTCCACACTCATCATCAACCCAGAAACACGACACATTCCCTATTCGTCATCATCAACCCAGAAACACAGCACTTTCCAAAATCATCATCAACACAGAAACACAGCACATTCCCCACTCATCATCATCACCCCAGGAACACAGCACATTCACTATCCGTCATCAACTACTCAGAAACACAGCACATTCCCCTCATCATCATCAACCCAGAAAAACAACATGTTCCTTCTTCGTCATCATCAACCCAGAAACACAGCACGTTCTATATTCGTCATCATGAACCCAGAAGCACAGCACATTCCCTATTCGTCATCATCACCCAGAAAAACAGCACTTTCCCTACTTGTCATCATCAACTCAGAAACACAGAACATTCCCTTCATCATCATCAACCCAGAAAAACAACACATTACCTATTCGTCATCATCAACCCAGAAACACAGCACACTCCCTGTTCGTCATCATCAACCCAGAAACACAGCACATTCCCTACTTGTCATCATTAGCTCAGAAACACAGCGCATTCCCCTCATCATCAACCCAGAAAAACAAGACATTCCCTATTCGTCATCATCAACCCAGAAACACAGCCTATTCCCCACTCGTCATCATCAACCCAGAAATACAGCACATTCCCTACTCATCATCAACCCAGAAACGCAGCACATTCCCTCTCATCAACCCAGAAACAGAGCACATTTCCTATTCATCATCAGCAACCCAGGAACACAGCACATTCCACACTCAGCATCATCAACCCAGAAACACGACACATTCCCTATTCGTCATCATCAACCCAGAAACGCAACACTTTCCAAAATCATCAACACAGAAACTCAGCACATTCCCCACTCATCATCATCACCCCAGGAACACAGCACATTCCCTATCCGTCATCAGCCCAGAAACAAAGCACATTCCCCACTCATCATCAACCCTGAAACACAGCACATCCCCTATTCGTCATCATCAACTCAGAAACACAGCATAATCCCTATTCGTCATCATCAACTCAGAAACACAGCACATTCCCTATTCGTCATCATGAAGCCAGAAACACAGCACATTCCCCAATCATCATCAACCCAGTAACACAGAACATTCCCCGATCATCAACCCAGAAACACAGCACATTCCCTACTCGTCATCATCAACCCAGAAACACAGCACATTCCCCAATCATCATCAACCCAGAAACACAGCTCATTCCCCACTCAGCATCATCAACCTAGAAACACGACACATTCCCTATTCATCATCATCAACCCAGAAACACAGCACTTTCCAAAATCATCAACCCAGAAACACAGCACATTCCCTTTTCGTCATCATCAACCGAGAAACACAACACATTGCCTATTCTTCACCATCAAACCAGAAACACAGCATATTCCCTATTCGTCATCCTCAACCCAGAAACACAACAGATTGCCTATTCGTCAGCATGAACCTAGAAACGCAGCACATTCCCCAATCATCATCAACCCAGAAACACAGCATGTTCCCTATTCATTATCAACCCAGAAACACAACAGATTGCCTATTCGTCAGCATGAACCTAGAAACGCAGCACATTCCCCACTCATCAACCCAGAAACACAGCATGTTCCCTATTCGTTATCATCAACCTAGAAACGCAACACATTACCTGTTCTTCATCATCAAACCAGAAACACAGCACTTTCCCTACTCGTCATCATGAACCCAGAAGCACAGCACATTCCCTATTCGTCATCATAAACCCAGAAACACAGCACTTTCCCTACTCGTCATCATCAACTCAGAAACACAGCACATTCCCCTCATCATCATTAACCCAGAAAAACAACACATTCCCTATTCGTCATCATCAACCCAGAAACACAGCACATTCCCCACTCATCATCAACCCAGAAACACAGCACATTCCCCACTCTTCATCAAACCAGAAACACATCAGATTCCCCTATATCACCTGGAATTGAGATTTAAGGATCAGACCTATCCACAGTAGAAGAATAATCTATTACTCTTGGATTATGAGCCTTGCTGGCTCGGCCAACTTTTATTGCCCTTCCTTAATTTCCCTTGAGAAGGTAATGGTGAGCCACCTTCTTGATCTGCTGCTCACTGTTTGTTGTAGGAACATCACAGTGCTGTTAGAGAAAGGAATGCAAGGATTTTGACCCAGTGATGGTGAAGGAACAGGAATATATTTCCAAGTCAGGGTGGTGTGTGGCTAGGTACGGGCAGGGTGAACTTCCAGGTAATGGTGTTCCCATGTATCTGTTAATCTTATCCTCCTAGGTGGTAGATGACGTGGGTTTGGAAGGTGCTGTGGTGAGTTGCTACAGTGAGTCTTGTATATGGTACACACTGCTGCTCCTGTACAATGGCGGTGGAGGGATCAACAGTTTAAGGTGGTGAATGAGGTGCCCTTCGAATTGATTGCTTTATCCTGGGTGGTATCAAGCTTGCGTATTGTTGCAACTGCACCCATCCAGGCAAGTGGAGAGTATTCCATCACTCCTGACACGCGCCTTGTAGATGGTGGACAGGCTTTGGGAAGTCAGGAGGTGAGTTACTCACCGAATGACTCCTAGCTTCTGACCTGCTCTTGTAGCCACAGTATTTCTACAGCTTGTCCAGTACAGTTTGTAACCCCCAGGATGTTGATAGTAAGCAATTCAGTGATGGTAACGCCATTGAATGCTAAGGGGGGGATAGTTAGATTCTCTCTTTTCCGAAATGGTCATTGCCTGGCACTTGTGTGGCGGGTAAGTTACTTGCCATTTATCAGTTCAAGGCTGAATACTACACAGGAACTTATGTTTAATGGTCATGGATAGCAATACTCTTGTTCACTGTGAATGGACATTCTGGAGGGAAGTGTGGAAAGGGTTGCCGAGAGCTGATGCTGTGCAAGAACCCACAAGATCAACAATGGGAGCAGCGAGTTGAAGAGGAAGGAGATTGGGAAGGTTAGCTCCCAGCCAGCAAGCTGGATGAGGAGGACATTCAGAGAGTGGAATGGGGCAATTGGAGTTGCTGCTTGTAGCAAGGTGGCAATAAGTGCCTCAACAGGCCCTTTGAAGCATGCTGACAGAAGAAGGGAGCTGTGGGTTTATCTAACAGGGAGTCAAGCCTGGGACAGCTGCAGAAATTAGGAGAGTTGAGGAGTACTGTAGTGTTGGGTTAGGGGATTGGGACGGCAGAGTACCTAAGGGTGAAATGGAAGGAAGCTTGACGATGGAGAGGGGTCTTGCAGAGATAAGTAATTAAAAAGAGCAAAAGTGGAAATAGGGTGATGAGTTCAGGCCCGGAGAGTAGACAAAATGCATACGCAAATGGATTCAGGGCGAGCGCAAGTGACATAGGTCTGCTTACATATGAAAAAAATCAATACGTAAAACCCCATTAGTGAATAGAAAATAAACAAATTGGAAGATAAAAGGAGAGCCAGTCGATGTAGTCTACTTGGATTTCCAAAAGATGTTCGATAAGGTGCCATACAAACTCAAGGGCTCCTGGTGTTGAGGGTTATATATTAACATGCATAGAGGATTGATTAATGCACAGGAAGCTGAGAGTGGGAATAAATGGGGCTTTTTCCAAGTTTGCAGGATATGACAATGGAGCACCACAAGGATCAATGCTGCAGCTTCAGTTATTTACTGAACAAAAAGAGAGAGAGAGAGTAATGTATTTAAGTTTGCTGATGATTCAAAGCTAGGTGGGAGTACAAGCTGTGAGGAGGACACAAGGAGGCTACAAAGAGATATAGGCAGGTGAAGTGAGTGGGCAACAAGGTGGCAGATGGAGTATAATGTGGGGAAATGTGAAGTTAATCATTTTCGTCCTAAGAATAGAAAAGCAGATTATTTTTCCGAAAGGCTTGAAATTTTAAAATGTTGGTGTTCAGAAAGACTCGGGTGCACTCATGCAAGGAGCACGAAGTTAGAATGCAGGTACAGCAAGCAATTAGAAAGGCAGGCATGCTGGCCTTTATTGCAAAGGTACTGGAGTACAAGAACAAGGAAGTCTTGTTACAATTGTATAGGGCTTTGGTGAGACCACACCTGGAATAATCTGTGCAGTTTTGGTCCCAATATCTAAGGAAGGATATACATGCACTGGAGGCTGTACAGCGAAGCTTCGTTAGATTGGTTCCTGGGGTGAGAGAATTGTCCGATAATGAGACACTGAGTAAAATGGATTTACATTCTCTGAAGTTTAGAGGAATGAGAGGTGATCTCACTGAGACATATAAAATCCTGAAGGGGCTTGACAGGGTGGATTGGTTGGGAAATCTAGGACATGGGAACATAGTCTCAGGGTAATAGGCCAATCATTTAGGACTGATAGGAGAACTTTTTCATTCAAAGGATTGAGAATCTTTGGAATTCTCTGACCCAGAGGACTGTGGATCCTCCATCATTGAGCATATTCAAGGCTAGGATTAACAGATTTTTGATCCCTCAGGAGTCGAGGGATATGGGGGCGGGCAGGAAAGTGGAGTTCAGGTGGAAGGTCAGCCAGGATCGTCCTGAATGGCGCAGCAGGCTTGAGGGGCCGTATGGTCTACTCTTGCTCCCGTTGTGTCATGTAAAGGATCAGATATAATGACAGTGCAGGGGCTGTGATTAAACAATCAGATATAAACAGCAATGTTCATCTCCTAACACTGAAAAGCTTTACCTGATCAGCATGTTACGTAAAAGGGAGAAGTCGCAATGCTCGCCATTTTCAACTGGAAAAAAGAGTGGAAAATAAAACAGAACACGTTCACAACCTCAGCAGAGATATCCTTGGCCATCAGACATCGTTGACCCTCCAAACTGATATACTGTAACTCCGGCCGACAACTGACCAGGCACCAGGGCCAGTTGTGCACGTACACTTGCCTCGCACTGTGTCCGCTGGTGCATGTGTGGTTTCTCCCATGCTGATGTCATTGGTGTGTGCCCATCAGCTGATGCTAGTGCTTGCATATGCCAACTCTCACCCCACCACTGCCTCATCACCTCCTGTTCGCCACCCCCAACCCCCTCATCACGCACGCCCCTCATCATCTCCTGTCAGTTGTTTCAATACCTATCATCACCATCCCCCCTAGTGCCCCCTCATCACCTCCTGATCTCCACTCCCCACAAACCGCTGTGGCCCCCTCATTGCCACTGACCCCTTGCACCACCTCCTGTCCACTGCTCCAAGCACCGTCCACTGCCCCAAGCCTACACCGGCCCTCTCCTAAGCCCTCCCCTGCTGTCTCCCAAGTGCTTGCTAGCCCTCTCTGCAATAATTCTGAAAGAAATATTTTCAACATACATACTCAATGTCCAATTTGAAATGGACTTTCTTTGCACCTCACAGGACATCTTGCCCCAAAATATCACACCATGCTGAATATAAAAACTCCACTGAAGAGTTCAGAACACTGCCCAGGTAACGTGATACAGTCATTACTGCTGCTTTCTATGCTGGGTTCAGTTTGACTTGCTCCGTCAAAGCTCAGTGAAGCCTGAAATCATTCATCTTCAAAGTATAATGCAAAAACAAACAGGAATGTGTGCTCGCAAAATAAAGCTCACAGTGATAGATGCTGTGAGATTTCCACTTTTACGTATCAGTTAAAATGATTTTTGGTTTTCAATCAATTACTGTCATTTGATGCTGAAATGGAAATTGCATTAGATTCAGCATTTGGTAGCAATCTTGTTAGAAGTTCTTGTGGGAAGTGCAGTTGTGGCCTCACCAAACTCAGTCAAACTGATACTAAGCAGTCTCAGGGCTGTCTGTATAAGTTCTTCTGTAAGAGATCTAACACTGATATACAGGGGTGAGGTTAGTGTAAATAATTTGGTGGAATTAACACTGATGTTCGGTTGTTTGTGGAGATTATGCAGTTCTATAAATTGTACCACCGATTTACATGGGTCTGCTTATTTTATGTAATTTAAATAATAATTAAGATGTCTAACACAGAAGTCTACTTATTAAGTATTATTAAGGGATGTATTATGAATGTGCAGGAATCTGGTTCTGAAGAGGATGATGTAACACTGCTAATACAGGCTGTGGCCATTAAATATCTGTAAGTAGATGTCATATCAAGGCCCTGTACATTCATGCACTATTCTTACTTGAGGCATGATAACCAGACTACTGTACATGAAATGTGATATGCAATGGCCTGGATACGAAGTCTCTGTCAGGGGTGTAACACTGAGTTTCCTGGCCCTGCCAGTCTTCTTTCTACCAACAACACCTTATACCTCCATCCCCCACCAGGGCATTCAGGCCCTCAACTCTTTATCTGGTACACTGGTGGGCGTATTGGTGTCCTTTCTTTCATTCTTGGGGTCTGAGCATTGCTGACAAAGCCAGCAGTTATTGCCCATCCCTAAGTGCCCTTGAGGTGGTGGTGGTGAACTGCCTTCTTGAACTGATGCAGTCCACGTGGTGTAGGTACACCCAGAGTGCTGTTAGGGGGCGGGGGTTTCAGGATTTTGATCCACTGGCAATGAAGGAACGGCAATACAATTTCAAATCAGGATTGTGTGAGACTTGGAGGGGAACTTGCAAGTGAAGGTGTTGCCATGCATCTGCTGTTCTTGTCCTTATAGGTGGCAGAGATCACGGGTTTAGAAGATGCTTTTGAAGATGGCTTGGCGAATTCTTGCAGATATTGTTAGATATTAAACACTGCTCCCAATGTGCATCAGTGACGGAGGGAGTGAATGTTTAAGTGGCTGAATGGGGTGCCAATCAAGAGGGCTGCTTTGAGCTTTGGGTGTTGTTGGAGCTGCATTCAACCAGGCAAGTGGAGGCTGTTCTGCACTCTCCTATCTTTTGCATGGTAGGTGCTGAACAGGCTTTGGGGAGTCAAGAGGTGAATCACCCACCACAGAGTATGTTTTTATCATTACAATATTTATATGGCTAGTCCAGTTTCTTGTCAATGGTAACCACCAGGATGATGATAGAGGGGGATTCAGCAATGGTAATGCCATTGAATGTCAAAGGGAGACAGTTAAAGTCCGGCACTCATGCTCAAACCTGAATGTTGTCCAGATATGTGAGGACTGACGAATGGAAAGAAAGTCATTGTCGAAGCAGCTGAAGAAGGTTGAGCCTAGGACACTACCCTTAGGAACTCTTGCAGTGAGATAATTGGTCTCTAACAACCAATCTTTGTGCTAGGCATGATTCCAACCAGGAGTGTTTTCCTCCAGATTCCCAATGAATTCAATTTTACCAGGGCTCCTTGATGCCACACTCGGTCACATATTGCCATCATGAAGGGCAGTCGCTCTCACCTCAAATCTTCAGTGCAGCTCTTTTGTCCATGTTTGGATCAAGGCTGTAATGAGGTGAGGAGCTAATAGGCTAAATGGAGCATCAGTGAGCAGGTTATTGCTGTGTAAGTGCCAAGTGATAGCACCGTTGATGACATCTTCCATCACTTTGCTGATGATCCAGAGTAGTCTGATGGGGTGGTAGCTGGCTAGATTGGATTTGTTCTGCTATTTGTGGATAGGACATACCTGGCCAAGTTTCCACATAGTTGGGTAGATGCCAGTGTTATAGCTATACTAGAACAGCTTAGCTAGAGGTGTAGCTTGTCTGGAGGACCAAGTCTTCAGTACTAAAGCCAGGATGTTGTCAGGGCCCACTGTCTTTTCAGTATCCTGCGCTTTCAGCTGTTTCTTCATATCATGTGGAGTGACTCGTTTTGACTAAAGACTGGCATCTGTGAAGCTGGGGCCTCTGAAGGAGACCAGTTTGGATCATCCACTTGGCACTTCTGGCTGAAGATGGTTGCAAATGCTTCAACTTTGTCTTTTGCATTGCTGAGGCCTTCTCCATCATTCAGGATGTAGAAATTTGTGGAGCCTCCGCCTCCAGTGAGTTGTTTAATTGTCCACCACCATTCACGACTGGATGTGGAGCTGAGATCTGAGCCATTGGTTGTGGAATTGCTTAACTCTGTTGATCATTTGTTGCTTATGCTGTTTAGCAAGCAAGTGGTCCTGTGTTGTAGCTTCAACAGGTTGACACCTCATTTTTAGTTATGCCTGATGCTGCTCCTGGCATGCCCTCCTGAAGTCTTCATTGAACCAGGGTTGACTCCTTGGCTTGAGGGTAGTCATAGAGTTGGGAATATGCTAGGCCATGAGGTTACAGATTGTGGTTGTATACAATTGTGCATAGTTCTGCTGCTGCTGAAGCCCAGTTGAGTTGCTAGATCTGTTCGGAATCTATCCCATTTAACAGTTGGTAGTGACACACAACACAATGGAGGATATACTCAATGTGAAGACAGGACTTTGTCTCCACAAGGACTGTGCAGTGGTCACTCCTATCAAATATCTTGGACAAATGCATCTGCGACAGGTAGACTGGTGAAGACGAGGTAAAGTAGGTTTTTTCTTCATAGGTTCCCTCACCACTTGCCACAGACCCAGTCTAGCAACTATGCCATTCAAGACTTCGCCAGCTCAGTCAGTGGTGGTGCTACCAAGCCACTCCTGGTGATGACATTGAAGTACCCCACTCAGGGTACATTCTGCACTGAGTGCTTCTTCCAAGTGGCGTTCAACATGGAGGAGTACTGATTCATTAGTTGAGGGAGGATAGTAGGTAGTAATCAGCAGGATGCTTCCTTGCCCAATTTTGACCTGATGCCATGATACTTCATAGGTTCAGAGTTAAAGTTGAGGAGCCACTCCCTCCAGACTATGTATGTCTGTTCCGTCACCATTTAAAAAATGTATTCACAGAATGTGGGTGCCGCTGGCTAGGCCAGCATTTATTGCCCATCCCTAATTGGCCTTGAGAAGGTGGTGGTGAGCTGCCTGCTTGAACCACTGCAGTCCATGTGGTGTAGGTGCACCTATAATGCTGCTGGGTAAGTAGTTCCAGATTTTGACTCAGCAACAGTGAAGGAACAGCGACATATTTCCAAGTCGGGATAGTGAGTGGCTTCCAGGTGGTGCTGTTCCCATGCATCTGCTGCCCTTCTTCTAGATGGTATCAGTCGTGGGTTTGGAAGGTGCGGTCTAAGGAGCCATGGTGAGTTCCTGCAGTGAATCTTGTAGATGGTACACACTGCTGCTACTGTGCGTAGGTGGTGGAGAGAGTGAATGTTTGTGGATGGGGTGCCAATCAAGCGGACTGCCTTGTCCTGGATGGTGTCATGCAGAAGGGGACCATTCAGTTTATCAAGTCTGCACTGGCTCTCTGAAAGAGCATTCCACCTAGTCCCACTCCCCTGCGTAATCCCTGTAACCTTGCACATTCTCTCTTTTCGCTCCTGACTTGTAGATGGTGGACAGGCTTGGGGAGTCAGGAGGTGAATTACTCGCTGCAGGGTTCCCAGCCTCTGACCTACTCATGCAACCACAGTATTTATATGGCTAGTCCAGTTCAATTTCTGGTCAATGGTAACCTCCAGGATGTTGATAGTGGGAGATTCAGTGATGGTATATCATTGACGGTCAAGGGGCAATGGTTAGATTTTCTTACTTGTTGGAGATGGTCATTGCCTAGCATTTGTGTGGCATAAATGTTACTTGCCACTTGTCAGCCCAAGCCTGGGTATTGTCCAGGTCTTGCTTTGGACATGGACTGCTTCAGTATCTGAGGAGTCACGGATCGTGCTGAACATTGTGCAATCATCAGCGAACATCCCCACTTCATGATAGAAGGAAGGTCATTGATGAAGCAGCTGAAGATGGTTGGGCATAGGACACTACCCTGCAGGATATCACTGCAGGAGGGCATAGGAACTCCTGCAGTGATATCTTAGAACTGAGATGATTGATCGCCAACAACCACAACCATCTTCCTTCGTGCAAGATATGATTCCAACCGGCAGAGAGATTTCCCCCCAACAATTCCCATTGGCTCCAGTTTTGCTAGGGTTCCCTGATGCCTCATTTGGTCAAATGCTGCCTTGATGTCAAGGGCAGTCACTCTCACCTCACCTCTGGATTTCAGCTCTTTTGTCCATGTTTGAATCAATGCTGTAATAAGGTCAGGAGCTAAGTGACCCTGACAGAACCCAAACTGAGCATCAGTGAGCAGGTTATTGCGAAGCAAATGTCACTTGATAGCACTGCTGATGACTCTTTCATCACTTTACTGATGGGGCAGTAATTGGCCAGGTTGGATCTGTCCTACTTTGTGTGTACAGGTCATACCTGGGCAATTTTCCACATAGCTAGGTAGATGCCAGTGTTGCAGCTTTACTGGAACAGCTTGGCTCGGGACAGGGCAAGTTCTGGAGCCCAAGTCTTCAGTACTATTGCCAGAGAATTGTCAGGGCTCACAACCTTCGCGGTATCCCATGCCTTCAGCTGTTACCTGATATCACGCGGAGTGAATCAAGTTGGCTGAAGACTGGCATCTCTGATGCTGGGGACCTTCGAAGAAGGCTGAGATGGATCATCCACTCGGTACTTCTGGCTGAAGATTGTTGCAAATACTTCAACTTTGCCCTTTGCACTGCTGGGCTCCCCATCATTGAGGATGATGATATTTGTGAAGCCACCTCCTCCAGGGAGTTGTTTAATGGTCCACCACTATGCATGATTGGATATGGCAGGACAGCAGAGCTTAGATCTGATTCATTGGTTTTGAAATCGCCTAGCTCTATCAATTGCTACAAGTAGTCCTGTGTTGTAGCTTCATCAGGTTGACACCTCATTTTTAGGTATGTCTGATGCTGTTCCTGGCATGCCCTCCTGCATTCTTCACTGAACCAGGGTTGATCCCCTGGCTTGATAGTAATGATAAAAGTTGGGGATATGCCTAGATCTGTTTGAAATCCATCCCATTTAACATAGTGGTCATGCCAAACAACACAATGGAAGATATGCTCAATGTGAAGACGGGACATCATCTCCAAAATGACTGTGTGGTGGTGACTCCTATCGATACTGTCATGGACAGGTGGATCTGCAGCAGGCAGGTTGGTGAGGATGAAGTCGAGTATGTTTTTCCCTATTGTTGGTTCCCTCACCACCATCTGCAGACCCAGTCTAGCAGCTATGTCCTTTAGAATTCAGTCAGCTTAGTCTGTAGTGGTGCTACCGAGCCACTCTTGGTGATGGACATTGAAGTCCCCCATCCAGAGTACGTCCTGCACCATAGCCTCTCTTTGTGCTCCTTCCAAGTGGTGCTCAACATGGAGAGCACTGATTCATCAACCGAGGGAGGGTGGTACATTGTAATCAGCAGGAGGTTTCTTTGCCAATTTTCACCTGATGAGACTTCATGGAGTCCAGAGTCGATGTTGAGGACTCCCAGGGCAACTGCCTCCTGACCGTATCCCACTGTGCCGCCACTTCTACTAGGTCTGTCCTGATGGTGGGACAGGACATACCCAAGGATGGTGATGGTGGTGTCTGGGACATTATCTGTAAGGTATGATTGCGTGAGGATGACTATGTCAGGCTGTTACTTGACTAGTCTGTGAGACAGCTCTCCCAATTTTGGCAATATCCCTCAGATGTAAGGACGACATTGCAGGGTCAACAGGGCTTTTGACAGAGGGTTTGTCATTGCTGATTCCTGTGCCTTGGTCGATGCTGGGTGGTCTGTTTGGTTTTATTCATATTTGACTTCTGTTGCAACTGGTCTGGTCTGCAACTGTGGGCCCGGAGTCATATGTAGGCAAGGCTGACTAAGGTTAAATTAAATTCATCAATTTGATTATAATCACTCCTCCCATTTTTCTGGAAACAATGATGATGATAATGCCTTGGCCATTTATACCTCCTCTAGACTGATCTTTAGTTTATTTGCTAATCTCATTATCACCTTGCCTTGCACAATCATCTCTTTTGTCATTTAATCTCTCCTGCCTTCCCTTTTGTTCTTCCCCAAAGCCCAATAACCTCACCCCTTTCCCTACTCTGTACTTTCATTTTTTTAATTCATTTATAGGATGAGAGTGGCACTGGCTGGGCCAGCATTTATTACCCATCCCTAATTGCCCTTGAGGTGGTGGTGAGCTGTTTTCTTGAAACACTGCAGTCCATGTGGTGTAGGTGCACCCACAGTGCTGTTAGAAAGGGAGTTCCAGGTTTTAACCCAGCAACAGTGAAGGAACAGTGATATATTTCCAAGTCAGGATGGTGTGTGGCTTGGAGGGGAACTTCCAGGTGGTGGTGTTCCCATGCATCTGCTAAACATACTATTACACCTCTAACTTATTCTAATTCTGACCAAAGGGCGTTGACTTGAAATCTCAGCTGTTTCCACTCTACAGGTGCTGCCTGCCCTGCTGAGTACTTCTTGAGTATTTTCTATTTTATTTCAGATTTGCAGCATCTGCAAGTTATTTGCTTTTGCACCAATATACCGTGCTCTAGGTATTGAGCATCATTGAGGAATGTAAAAGCAAAATACTGCGGACGCTGGAAATCTGAAACAAAAGCAAAAGTAGCTGGAAAAGCTCAGCAGGTCTGACAGCATCTGCGGAGAGGAATGCAGTTAACGTTTCGAGTCCGTATGACCCTTCATCAGAACCAAGGAAAAATAGAAATCATGTGTTTGAGGGGGGTGGGACAGGTAGAGCTGGATAGAGGGCCAGTGATAGGTGGAGGCAAAGAAGAGATTGCCAAAGATGTCAGGCAAAAGGAGAAAGGGGTGTTGAAGATGGTGATATTAGCTAAGGAATGTGCTAATGGTGACATTAAGGGTAGAAAGCAGGATGAGCAAGTGACAGATAGACCTAGTGGGAGAGGGGTGGGGGGGGATGGTGGGGTTGAAATAGGCTAAAAGGTGGAGATAAAACAACGGATGGAAATAAGTTTAAAAATAATAGAAACAGGTGGGAAAAGACCTGCTCTCCCTGTCCCAACCCCATCAAACAGCTTATATTTCACCTCATTTCTATTTTTCCTTAGTTCTAATGAAGAATCATATGGAGTCTGCTGTCAGGCCTGCTGTGTTTTTTCAGCTATCTGTTTTCGATTGAGGAATGTAATATGGATTTACAAGCATAATTCAGGCTATTAATCCTGTTTCACTGTATGTACCTCCATATCCTGTTCTGGGACCATCAACAGCTTGCAAACTTTTCAGTTTTTAATTCATTCTTGGAATGAAGTGTCACTGGCAAGGCCAACATCAACTGCCCATCCCTAATAGCCCTAGATAAGGTGGTGGTGAACAACATTCTTAAATTTCTGAAGTCCATGTGGTGTGGGTAAATCCAGAGCATTTTTTTCTGTAGCGGTTTGATACAATTCAATGGCTTGTGAGGACATTTCAGAGGGCAGTTGAGAGTTAACCACATTGCTGTGGATCTGGAGTCACATATAGGTCAGACTGGGTAAGGGCAACAGATTTCATTTCCTATCCTTCCGTATCATTTATAAAGAAGTAGCTACTTGGATTTCAGTAAGGAAAACTAGCAATAGGGAAGTAAAGTTAACTCAAGTCAAAGTAAAATAAAGTAAATCAAAGAAAGATAAAATTAGCATAAATGTAATAAAATTATGTTACCAGTAATTTATTCTACTCATTCTACTTACTCTAGGTGTAATAAATAGTTTTTAGAATTACGGGATAGCAGGTCAGTTCAGCCAAGTGGAGTGTACACCTGGAGTATTGTGCACAGTTTTGGTCCCCTTACTTGAGGAAGGATGTAGTTGCACTGGAGGCTGCTCAGAGGAGGTTCCTTAGATTGATTCGAGAGATGCGGGGCTTGTCTTATGAGGGGAGATTGAGCAGTTTAGGACTATGCTCGTTAGAGTTTAGAAGGATGAGAGGAGATCTAATTGAGGTATATAAGGTGTTAAAGGGGATAGACAAAGTAGGCGCGTGTTTCCCCTTCTGGGGTATTCTAGAATGAGAGGCCATAGTTTTAGGCTAAGGGATGGTAGATTTAAATCAGAGATGAGGAGGAATTACTTTTCTCAAAGGGTTGTGAATCTGTGGAATTCAGTACCTCAGGGTGCAATGGATGCCAGGACGCTGAGTAAATTTAAGGAGGAGATAGACAGATTTTTAATTAGTAACAGGTTGAAAGGTTATGGGGAGAGGGCGGGAAATTGGAGTTAAGGCCGAAATGAGATCAGCCATGATCATATTGAATGGTGGGGCAGGCTTGAGGGGCTGAATTGCCTACTCCTGCTCCTAGTTCTTATGAAGACCAAGAAACTGGTAAAGAAGGGGAGAATAGAATATGAATGCAATCTAGCAAAAAACAAAAACAGGCTGTAAAAGCTTCTATAGATATGTAAAAAGGAAGCGTTTGGCGAAGGCAAACATGGGTCCGTTACAGGCAGAGTCAGGAGAATTCATAATGGGAAATAGAGAAATGGAAGAGAAGCTAAATGATTACTTTGTGTCCATCGTCACTGAGGAAGATACAGGAAATCTTCCAGATTTAGAGATACAAGGGACTAGGGAGAATGAGGAATTGAAAGAAATTGGTATAAGAAAGAATGTTGTACTGGAGAAGTTAATGGGACTGAAAGCTGATAAGTCCACATGATCTGATATTCTGCATCCTAGCGTGTTGAATGAGGTAGCAATGGAGATAGTGGATGCATTGGTGGTCATTACCCAAAATTCTATCGATTCTGGAATGGTTCCTACAGATTGGAAGGTAGCAAACGTCACTACATTGTTTAAGAAGGGAGGGAGAGAGAAAACAGTGTACTACAGACCTGTTAGCCTTAGATCAGTAGTAGGGAAAATGCTAGAATCTATTCTAAAGGATGTGATAAATGGATACTTTGATAATCATGATCTGCTTGGGCACAGTCAGCATGGATCTGCAAATGGAAAATCATGTTTGATGAGCTTGGAATTTTTTGAGGATGTCACCAAAAAAAATTGATAAAGGAGAGTCGATGGGCATAGTATACTTGGATTTTCAGAAGGCTTGTGATAAAGTCCCCCAGAGGAGGTTGATAAGCAAAATAAAAGCACATGGGATAGAAGGCAATATCCGGGCATTGATTAAGGATTGGTTAACAGGCAGAAAACAGAATAGGAATAGATGGGTCATTCTCACGTTGGCAAGCTGCGACTAGTGGGGTACCGCAAAGATCAGTTGGGCTCCAGCTGTTCATAACATATATCAATGATTTGGATGTGGGGACCAAATATAATATTTCCAAGTGCGCAGATGATACAAAGCTAGGTGGGAACGTATGTTGTGAGAAAGATGTAAAACAGCTACAGGAGGATTTGGACAGACTTAGTAGTGGGCAAGAACATGTCAGATGGAATACAATGTGGAAAAATGTGAGGTTATCCATTTTGGTAGAAGCAACAGATGTGCAGAGTATTTCTTAAATGGTGAGAGATTAGAAAGTGTAGATGTACAAAGTGACCTGGGTGTCCTTGTCCATAAGTCACAAGTGCAATTAGGAAGGTTAATGGAATGTTAGCCTTTATCACAAGAGGATTTGAGTACAGGAGTAGTGAAGTCTTGCTTCAATTATATAGAAGCTTGGTTAGACCACACCTGGAGTAGTGTGTGCAGGTTTGGTCCCATTACCTCAAGGGTTTTTACTGCCATCAAGCAAGTGCAACGAAGGTTCACCAGACTTGTTCCCGGGATGGCAGGACTACCTTATGAAGTGAGATTGGGGAAACTGGGCCTGTATTCTCTAGTGTTTCGAAGAATGAGAGGTGATCTCATTGAAACCTACAAAATACTTAAAGGAATAGACGGGGTAGATAAAGATAAGTTGTTTCCCCTGGTTGGGGAGTCCAGAACCAGGGGACACAATTTCAAAATAACAGAGAAGCCACTTAGGACTGAGACAAGGAGAAATTTCTTTACTCAGAGGGTTGTGAATCTTTGGAGTTCTCTACCCCGAGGGCCGTGGAAGCTCAATCATTGAATGTGTTTAAGGTAGAGCTGGATAGATTTCTGATTAACAATAATGTAAAGGGTCATGGGGACAGTGTGGGTAAAAGGCATTGAAGTGTTCGATCAGCCATGATCGTATTGAATAGTGGAGCAGGCTCGACAGGCTGAATGGTCTTCTCCTGTTCCCACGTTCCTAAAGGACATTAGTGAACCAGATGGGTTTTTCTGACAATCCAGTAGTTTTATGGTCATTATTAATACATTAGCATTTCAGTTCCGATTTATTAAATAAATTTAAATTCCCCCAGTTGCTATGTTGGGATTTGAACTTTTGTCATTCGATTTCTGGTCCAGTACCGTTACCACTATGCAAACATCCCCCCCAGGTAGACAAACATCCCAAGGTGCTTTACAAGAGCGTTCACAAACAAAATTTGACACTGAGCCATGTAAGGAGTTATTAGGACAGATGACCAAAAACTTAGCCGAAGAGGTAAGATTTAAGGAGTGTCCTTAGGAAGAGAGAGAGGTAGAGATGGGGAATGGATTAGGGACCAAATTCCAAAATTAAGGGTCTAGGCAGCTGAAGGAAGGACTGCCAATGGTAGAGCAATTAAAATCGGACAGTATTGGAGGAGCACTGAGATCTTAGAAGGTTGGAGGACTTGAGACTAAAGAGAGAGGGAGTGACAAGGTCACGGAGGGATTTGAAAAAACATCAATGAGAGTTTTAAAATTGAGCTTTTGCCAGACTGGAAGCCAATGTAGGCCAGTGAGCACACGGGTACTGGGTGAGCGATCTAGGATATGGGAAAGAGAGTTTTGGTTGAGTTCAAGTTTATGGAAGATGGAGGGTCGCTGGTTGACCAGGAGTGCTTTGGAAAAGTCAATCTAGAAGTAACAATCGCAAGGATCAGGATGAGGGTTTCAACAGCAGATGAGCTGATATGGGGTGGGGAGTTGGATGACATTTTCAAGGTGGTCTAACTCATGGTATGGATAAGTGGTTGGAAGCTCATCCCAAGATCAAATGGATCTTAAACTCAAGCAACGATTGGGAATTAGGATGGAGCTGCTTGCTAGGGATCTGAAGTGGAGAAAAGAAGTCAGGGGTTACTTTTACATTCCAGGCGATCCAGCAAGATCTGGTGGTGAATGGCTAAACCAGTTGTCTGCCATATCCTTTCAAGCCTGCATCCCTTGGACTTAATTAAGGGAGCAGAGATGAGGGCTGCACTGCGGGAAATGGCCAGAGTGAAAAAGTCATGTTTTAATGGGGCTGAGAGCAAAAATGAAGGTGAGAGTGTGTTGAAACAGATCAATAATTGCAGAAACTTTATGTGAATGGAAAAACAGCTGGAAATCTAGAAGTGCAGTTGCAAGTGAGACTTCATTCTGGGACAGAGAGCTGTGGAGCGTGGCGGGGTGGGCTGGGGTGTTGTTGTGAGGTAGGATGTGGGTGGAATGGAGAGCAATACAAGGGATTGATCAGAGATGTCCTTATCTGAGAGCAGTACGATGGAAGTAATGAGGCCAGATGAGATGACAAGGTCAAGGGGGGTGGGGAGTGGCAATGAAAATGGGTTGGGGAGTATACATGGAGTGAGAGATTTAAAGAAGACTGGAGGGCAGTGAACTCAGGGGGAAGAGGGCAGGGTAAGTTGGGATGGATGTTGAAATCATCAAAGTTTGGGAACCAGATTGCAGAGGCTGAGGGAGGAGAGCAATAAAGTAATGTGACATTTGAGGCACACTATTTGAGTGGCTCGCAGCGAATGAGGATCTTAAAGATGTGGGGAATGGAATATGAAGAAGGATAACACAGTGCCAGAGGAATAGGGGCCTAAGCAAGATGTGATTTGGTGATAAGAGCCACACCATCACCATGACAGCCTGGGCGAAGCAAGTGGGGGAAGGTAGTCAGGCAAAGAGAGTTCATTTAGGAGGAAGGTGTCATCATCCCTCAGCCAGGTTTCTGTTAAGGCCGTGATATCATTGGAATGAGCTGCAATAAACTCATGGATGGCAAGCCTTATTCACAGGTGATCAGACATTCTGGAGGGAGATACGGAGAGACAGTGAGAGCTAATTCGGTGGCAGAGTCTGGGGTGGGGGGTGGTGGGGGTGCAGTGAGAGGTGATCCACTGGCAGAGCCCAGGGGAGGCAGTGGGAGGTGATCCACTGGACGAGTCCACAGAGTAAGCACCGGCTGGGGCTGAACTGGACAGGAAGAGAATGGGCAAAGTCAGCTCTGAGCTTGCACGTGGGCAGCAAAGTCAGCGAGACAGTAGGATGGGAATAGTTAGGATTCCTGCTTGTAATGAGGCAGTGACGAGAGCTTTGATGAGTCTTTTGGACAATGCCGCGAGACACAGCGGGAAACTGTAGGCTTAACTAAGAGGCGTCAAGCCTGCGATGGTGGTAGGAGAGCAGGAAGCTCAGGGGCTCCTGAAGGGTTGGGGAAGAGATTTTGGAAGGAGCAGAGTAGCTGAGAAGGGACAAATGAAAGGAGGCATGGCAAGGCAAGGAGATGAGTCTGGGAGAGATAGTGAGAAAAGAAGAGGAAAATGGGAGAAAATAAATGGAAATGGAAGAAATGGGTATCAGTCCAGAGGGGCAGCCAAAATGCACACGTGCATGTTTTTATAGTCCTGACTGCATAGCAAGATTAGGGTAGCTACGTCCTGATTACAAAAGGAGAACAGGGGCAACAGGAGTAGAAAGTTAACAGCATAGGCCCCTTAGGGGATAAGGTTGGCATTGGTTGGAAGAGGTTAGTGTGGAGCCTCGATGTGATGTCCAAGTTGGAGGCAGGTGTGGAGGTGGGAGTCACAGCTGGAGGTCTGGCCTTGGGAGGGGACCTTGGTCTGGCTCAGGGACATGGGGCTGAGGGGTGGGGAGTTGGGGTGCCACAGCTGGACACCAGGCTGCCCTGGGCCAGACGCCCAGCCGGACACCTGGTCCACAGGCGAAACACTGTTTGGTTCCCAAGAGGTTCTTGCACAGAATAATTTGAAAATGTTGAATGCAGAAACTGAAATAAACAGGACTTTTACCTTCTGCCACTCCCCATGGATATTGACGACCTCTAACCTTCCTCCCACTGACCTCAAAGACAAAGGTGCTTCCAACAACTGCCAGCGGTACATGGTCCTGGGGAGAGAAACATAACAAAGAACAAAGAAGAGTATAGCACAGGAACAGGCCCTTCGGCCCTCCAAGCCTGCACCGATCATATTGCCCGTCAACTAAAACATTTTGCACTTCCGGGGTCCGTATCCCTCTATTCCCATCCTATTCATGTATTTGTCAAGTTGCCTCTTAAACACCACTATCGTACCTGCTTCCACCACCTCCTCTGGCAGCGAATTCCAGACACTCACTACCCTCTGCGTAAAAAACTTGCCTCGCACATCTCCTCTATAGTTTTCTCCTCTTACCTTAAATCTATGTCCCCTAGTAATGGACTCTTCCACCCTGGGAAAAAGCTTCTGACTATCTACTCTGTCCATGCCATTCATAATTTTGTAAACTTCTATCAAGTCACCCCTCAATCTCCATCGCTCTAGTGAGAACAATCCGAGTTTTTCCAACCTCTCCTCATAGCTAATAACCTACAGACCAGGCAGCACCCTGGTAAACCTCCTCTGCACCCTCTCCAACGCCTCCATTTCCTTCTGGTAATGTGGCGACCAGAATTGCACGCAATATTCCAAGTGTGGCCTAACCAAGGTTCTATACAGCTGCAGCATGACTTCCCAGCTTTTATACTCATTACTCCTGCCAATGAAGGCAAGCATGCCATATGCCTTCCTGACTACCTTATCCACCTGCGTTGCAACTTTCAGTGACCTGTGGACCTGTACACCCAGATCCCTCTGCCTGTCAATGCACCTAAGTGTTCTGCCACTGTATAATTCCTGCCTGTATTAGACATTCCAAAATGCATTACCTCGTATTTGTCCAGATTAAACTCCATCTGCCATTTCTCTGCCCAAGTCTCCAACCATTAACCTCAATCTTCAGACTCCACAGGCAATGCAGGACACAGTAGAAAGCAAGAGGAGGAAGTGGTAGCCACACTATCGAGGGGGTTTCAGTCATAATAAAAGTCCAATATTGTCTGCAGCCGCGGCCAGGCCCAGGTCAGCACTGTGTCTAGTTCTGTTTAAAAACACATTGAGTACTGTGTCCAGTTCTAGTCATACTGCACAATGTGCCTGGGAGAAGACAAGAATTAAAAGCAGAAGTAGGCCATTTGACCCATCAATCCCGATTCGCTATTCAATAACATCCTGGCTGATCTGATCGTGGCCTTAACTCTGCTTTCCTGCCTGCCCCCCATAACCCTAAACTCCCTTGTCAATGAAAAATCTAACTCTGGCTTGTACATATTCAAGAACAATAGAGATACAGTGGCAGGCATTTAAGGAAATATTTCATAACACTCAGGAAAGTACATTCCAGTGAGAAAGAAAGAAAGACTCCAGGAGGAGGCACCATCCGTAGCTAACTAAGGAAATTAAAGATAATGAAAGAAAAACCACACAATACTGCAAAGGTTAATGGTAGATCAGAAGATTGGGCACAATTTAAAAACCAGCAAAGGATGACTAAAAATGAGGAAGAAATAGAAGTATGGCAGAAAGCATGCTAGAACTATAAAAACAAATGAAGAGAGTTTCTACAGGTGTTTAAAATGGACAAGAGTAACTAAAAAGTGAACATTGCTCCTCCAGACAGTGAACCTGGGGAAATAATAATGGAAAATAGGGAGATAGTGGAAGCCTTGAACAGATATTTTGTGTCTGTCTTCACTGTGGAAGACACAAATAACATCCCAAAAATAACTGGGAATCAAGAGGTGGAGAAATTCAAAACAGTTACAATCATCAGGGAAAGGGTCCTGAGAAAACTATTACAACTAAAAGCAGATAAGTCCCCAAGACTCAATGGGCTGCAACCTAGGGCCTTTAAAGTGGCTGCTGTGTTAGCAGATGCACTGGATTTCATTTTCCAATATTCCCCATATTCTGGAAAGGTCCCATCAGATTGGAAATTGCAAATGTGACTCCTCCATTCAAGAAAGGAGAGAGACAGAAAGCAGGAAACTACAGACCAGTTAGCCTAACATCTGTCATAGGGAAAATGCCAGAATCCATTACTAAGGAGGTACTTAAAAAAATCTTAATGCAATCAGGCAGGTTCAACATGGGTTTGGGAAATTGTGTTTAATTAATTTGGAAGAGTTCTTTGGAGAAATAGCAGGCAACATTGATGAAGGGCAGCCTGTAGGTGTGGTCTACTTGGAGTTTCAAAAGGCATTTGACAAGGTGCCACATCAAAGATCACTACACAAAATAAGAGCCCATGATGTAGGAGTAAGATATTAGCATGGATAGAGGATTGGTTAGCTAACAGGAAGCAGAGAGTAGGGAAAAATGGGTCATTTTCAGGTTGGCAAGATGGAATTAGTGGAGTGGCACAGGGATCAGTGTTGGGGCCACAAAGTGTCTACAATCTACATTGTTAGAATCATATCTCTCAAGACTGAATTTTTCTTTTACAAATCGGAAGGACATGGCATGATCTGGACATTTGGGTGCTGACCTGGATTTTTTTTTAAAAAAGGTCACAAGTTCACCTTGGAACTGTCAGCAAGCAGGCCTCTTCCAAGAAATCACTTCACCTATATGGCACTTGAAGGAGATCTGGCTGTTTTGAACAGCGATCATTAATTGATGGAAAAAAAAACTGGTAACTTGCTGGAAATCACATGTGTGAGGGGAATAAAACTTAAGCTGTGAAGCTGCTTGTTTTGAAGGCAGTCTTATAGGAGAACAAACTGAGGAAGGAAGGCTACCTTAACTGGCTCTCTCTCTACCTTGTCTGCAATTGCGTGTGGCTATCAAACTGTAGCCAAGAACCTTCATCTGAATGTTGCTAGTCTACATTTGGACCTGCAAAGCTGTGTCCAGCTGGTGGGAACCCCCAGACATTCACCGGTACCAGCTCTTCACACAGGGGAACTCCAGGTTGACAACGTCGAGACACTGGACTTTATCCTTTATTTTATAACACTCATCCTCCAAAGCCCATCTCTGCAGGGAGACTCTATTTGTCACAAAAACAGAATTACCTGGAAAAACTCAGCAAGTCTGGCAGCATCGGCGGAGAAGAAAAAAGTTGACGTTTTGAGTCCTCATGATCCTTCAACAGAACTAGGTGAATCCAAGGAAGGGGTGAAATATAAGCTGGTTTAAGGTGTGTGTGTGGCGGGGTGGGGAGAGAGAAGTGGAGGGGGGTGGTGTGTTTGTAGGGACAAACAAGCAGTGACAGAAGCAGATCATCAAAAGATGTCACAGACAACAGAACAAAAGAACACATAGGTGTTGAAGTTGGTGATATTATCTAAACAAATGTGCTAATTAAGAATGGATGGTAGGGCACTCAAGGTATAGCTCTAGTGGGGGTGGGGGGGAGCATAAAAGATTGAAAAGTATTTAAAAATAATGGAAATAGGTGGGAAAAGAAAAATCTATATAATTTATTGGAAAAAACAAAAGGAAGGGGGAAGAAACAGAAAGGGGGTGGGGATGGAGGAGGGAGCTCAAGACCTAAACTTGTTGAATTCAATATTCAGTCCGGAAGGCTGTAAAGTGCCTAGTCGAAAGATGAGGTGTTGTTCCTCCAGTTGGCGTTGGGCTTCACTGGAACAATGCAGCAAGCCAAGGACAGACATGTGAGCAAGAGAGCAGAGTGGATGTTAAAATGGCAAGCGACAGGGAGGTTTGGGTCATTCTTGCGGACAGACCGCAGGTGTTCTGCAAAGCGGTCGCCCAGTTTACGTTTGGTGTCTCCAATGTAGAGGAGACCACATTGGGAGCAACGAATGCAATAGACTAAGTTGGGGGAAATGCAAGTGAAATGCTGCTTCACTTGAAAGGAGTGTTTGGGCCCTTGGACTGTGAGGAGAGAGGAAGTGAAGGGGCAGGTGTTACAATCCCCATCCACCACTACTCTCCTCCGTCTGGCTGAACTTGTTCTCACACTGAACAATTTCTCCTTCAACTCCTCTCACTTCCTCCAAATAAAAGGTGTGGCTATGGGTACCCGCATGGGCCCCAGCTATGCCTGTCTCTTTATGGGGTATGTGGAACATTCCTTGTTCCAGTCCTACTCACCGTCCAAGGGCCCAAACACTCCTTTCAAGTGAAGCAGCATTTCACTTGCATTTCCCCCAACTTACTCTACTGCATTCGTTGCTCCCAATGTGGTCTCCTCTACATTGGAGAGACCAAACGTAAACTGGGCGACTGCTTTGCAGAACACCTGCGGTCTGTCCGCAAGAATGACCCAAACCTCCCTGTCGCTTGCCATTTTAACACTCCACCCTGCTCTCTTGCCCACATGTCTGTCCTTGGCTTGCTGCATTGTTCCAGTGAAGCCCAACGCAACTGGAGGAACAACACCTCATCTTTCGACTAGGCACTTTACAGCCGTCCAGACTGAATATTGAATTCAACAACTTTAGGTCTTGAGCTCCCTCCTCCATCCCCACCCCCTTTCTGTTTCTTCCCCCTTCCTTTTGTTTTTTCCAATAAATTATATAGATTTTTCTTTTCCCACCTATTTCCATTATTTTTAAATATTTTTCAATCTTTTGTGCTGCCCCCACCCCCACTAGAGCTATACCTTGAGTGCCCTACCATCCATTCTTAATTAGCACATTCGTTTAGATAATATCACCAACTTCAACACCTATGTTCTTTTGTTCTGTTGTCTGTGACATCTTTTGATGATCTGCTTCCAACACTGCTTATTTGTCCCTACAACCACACCACCCCCCCTCCACTTCTCTCCCCCTCCCCCCCACACCTTAAACCAGCTTATATTTCACCCCTTCCTTGGATTCACCTAGTTCTGTTGAAGGGTCATGAGGACTCAAAACGTCAACTCTTTTCTTCTCTGCTGATGCTGCCAGACTTGCTGAGTTTTTCCAGGTAATTCTGTTTTTGTTTTGGATTTCCAGCATCCGCAGTTTTTTTGTTTTTATTTTTTGACTCTATTTGTCCCTTGTTTGAGCGCGTGTGTGCGCGTGTGTGCGCGTGTGTGCGCGTGTGTGCGCGTGTGTGCGCGTGTGTGCGCGCGTGTGTGCGCGTGTGTGCGCGCGTGTGTGCGCGTGTGTGCGCGTGTGCGCGCGCGCTGGGGGAATTCTTTAGGAAGAGAATGATAGTTAAACTTCCTGATTATAATTGTGTTAACCAGTACTAGCACCTTGTTAAAAGAAGTTCTGTTTTTAAATGGATTAATCAGTTTTTTTTTGAAAGAAGACTGGTCAGAGTCTCTTTTCCTCTGGGTAACAGAGGTATAGGTACACAATTGGCCATTTTGGTGAGAAAATTAATCATTTAAACTAATGGTACAGAGGAGTGGGGCTTGATAATTCGCGGTAGTCCTCTCATCCCGGTCAAAGAATCTACAAAGGGATTTAAATAGGTGTGTATCAGAATGCTGTAGAGTGACACACTCTCAGTGAGAAGCATGATTTGATCACAGTGCTGTATGGAGGGACACACTCTGTGAAGCGTGTGGTTCATTCACAGCGCAGTATGAGAATTGTGAATAACTTACTCGAGCACAGCAGACAAAAGAAAATAACAAATTACCTTAAATTTTTTCACCAACTTATTATCCTCTTCATCTTCTGTACCTGGAAATTCATAAATCTTAATCTTCTGCTCCTTGATCTCTTTCATTATCTGTATAAAAAAGATCAAGATATTAATCTCAAGAATTGACAGAACAACCCCAGACACTCGCGGGCGCTCCCCTCACTTCCCGCGCGACAGGGCAGACCCTCTCCCCAGTCAATGTGACAGTGCAGACAATCACCGCACTGTGTGTATACTCTACAGTAACAATGTGCCGAATCTCCCCAGGTTTCCACCTCTCTCGACTCCTCCACTGTTACTATATCATCAGATTGCTTATCCAACATCCAGTACTGGATGAGGAGAAATTTCCATGAATTAAATATTGGGAAGATTGACGCCATTATTTTCAGCCCCCATTCCAAACTCTGTTTCCTAACTATCTTCACCATCACATCCCATGGCAACAGTATGAGATTAAGCCAGTCTGTTCACAACCTTGGTTTCTGACCCAGAGATGAGATTCTGACCTCATAATCGTGCCATCTCTAAGACTGCCTATTTCCACCTCCATAACATTGCCCAACTGCACCATCGTAGCTCATCCAGACATTCGGTTCTCTCTAGACTTGACTATTCCAAAGCACGGATGGTTGGGCTCCCACATTTTACCTTCTGTAAACTTGAGGTTATCCAAAACTCTGTTGCCCATGTCTTAATTTGCATCCTGTGCTCGCTGATCTACAATGACTCCAGGTCAAGCAAAGTTTTGTTTTTAAAATGTTCATCCGTGCTTTCAAATCCCTCTATGGCCTCACCCTTCCCTTTCTTTGTAACCTCCTCCAGCCCCACAACACTCAGTTATATCTAACTCGAACCTCTTGTGCATGTCCAATTATAGTCGCTTCACTGTCCAGGCCCCAAGCTCTGGAATTCACTCCCTAGAACTCACCACCTCACTGTCCTCCTTTAAGATGTCTTAAAGCCCACCCATTTGACCAGACGATTATCTGACCTAATATCTCCTATGCAACGCAATGTCATGCTTTGTTTTATAATGTTCCTTTGAAGCACCTTCATTATGTTAAAGATGCAATATAAATATACCAAGTTGTTGTATCATTACCAGCTTTTTGAAGTGTTGGCATTCCTCAGGGGTGAGCGTGTCTGCTTTAGCAATGAGTGGAATAATGTTCACCTTGTCGTGTAAACGTTTCATGAACTCGATGTCCAAAGGCTTCAGCCTGGAAGAGAACATGGGCAACTGAGTAAGAGCTGGAACAGGATGCACTGTGTAAAATAAATCTGACACTTATCCTCTCTGACTGCAATCACGCTTCTACATCCATTTCCCACCATCCCTCACTCTTCCCAGGGCGGCCAAGTGTCTACACTGTCCCCATTTCTTGTTGGGTCTCCTGAGCAATGTGGAGTACACCTGCTCCTGCAGTCCTTCCCTTGTAGTCTAGGAGTGATGGGGGAAACCGAGCCACGCCCCTTTTTTGCAGCACTAGCTGCTGTATAACAGTAAGTTTAAACGTCCCTTTGTTTAAAAGCCGCTTTGAGAAGCTATGGAGAGAAGCAAGTGTGTAATATAAGTGGGTGAGGGGGTAGGCTGCATCAGGAAGGTGGGGGGAGGTCGGGTTCCAGGGATGGTTGGGGTTCAAGGGGTAGTCAGCAGGTGGTATCTGGGTGTAGTCAGGGTGTTGGGGGGGGGGGGGGGGGCGGTGGTACAGTTACCCAGGACTTAGAACTCGTTTTAATCCTTCTAACTTTTCCTGGGTAACTATTCTACTGACTTAAGTCGGAACCATCTAATTCTCCGACTTTAAATCGAAGTTTTGGAGGGTTCCACACCGGAGGGGGAGGCAGTTGCCCAACAGATGTTCAAACTTCCCGGGTAATTCCCGCACAGTCAGTGCGTGGGGACTTCTTTATCTGTATAAAAAAGATCAAGATGTCAATCTCAAGAATTGACAGAACAACCCCAGACACTCGCGGGCGCTCCCCTCACTTCCCGCGCGACAGGGCAGACCCTCTCCCCAGTCAATATGACAGTGCAGACAATCACCACACTCTGTGTATACTCTGCAGTAACAATGTGCCGAGATGCCTGCCAGAATCTCCCCAGGTTTCCACCTCTCTTGACTCCTCCACTGTTGCTATATCACCAGATTGCTTATCCAACATCCAGTACTGGATGAGGAGAAATTTCCATGAATTAAATATTGGGAAGATTGAAGCCATTATTTTCAGCCCCCACTCCAAACTCTGTTTCCTAACTATCTTCACCATCACTCCCCATGGCAACAGCACAAATGCTGGGGTACAACCATTCAGAGAACAGAAGTTCTAGGCCATTGTGCTTCTTTCACATGGGATAAGAATGAAAAGCAACTTGCATTTCTACAGTTTTCGTATTCCACAAATAAACAGGATGTAACAATTTGCATCAGGAGAGGCGACATTTGGGCCTTCATCTTTGTGCTGATCCTTTGCTGCAGCAGTGCCACACTGATTCCACTTCCCCACTCCAGTCTTTCTTTTGGCTCTGATGAGGACAATTCCCTTCCCCCACCAATTGGCCAGAGTCACAGCAGCGTGGGATCTGATGTGAGGGGGAGTGTGAGACAGTACCTTCCTCCCATTCCAAGACTCACCCATGTCCTGACGGAGCGATGAAATACAGGCAGCAGTGCACACGTGTGTCTGCCATTTGCCGCCGGTTCACTCGGGACTCAGAGTTTAGGAAATCCTCAAACTTGCTGTCAATGTAGTTTATGACCGGCTGCCAACTGCACAAGAACAGAAGAAGCAATGAAGCATTCAGTGAAAGCAACCCTCATGTCAGCACTCCCCACAACCCATGCTCACTCTTACAAATGGTAACTACTTCCACTCAGAATAATGTTCAAGGCTGCTTGGGAAAAGGAACTTGCATTTATATAGCACCTTCCACCAAATAAAAATATACAAAAGTCCTTCACAACCAATGAGATAATTTTGAAGCGTAGTTATTGTTGGAATAGAGGAACATCGACAGGCAATTTGTGCAAAGAAAGGTTCCACAAACATAAATGAGATAAATTACCAGAAACTGTTTCTGATGTTTGTTGAGAGCTAAATATTGACAAGGACATTGGGGAGAACTCCCCCGCTTTCTTCAAAATGGTGTCATGAGGTCAAAGGGGAAGGGTGGGAGGAAAGCAAAAGATCGAGATGGGGTAGTGGGATGGAGGGCTTTAGATTTCTAAGGCATTGGGACCGGGTCTGTGACAGGTGGGACCTGAACAAGATAAACAGGTTACACCTTAATGAGACTGGGACTAATGTCCTCATGGGGAGGTTTGCTAATGCTTTTGGGGAGAGTTTAAACTGTATTGGTAGGGGGATGGGAACCTGAGGGGAAATTCTAAGAGGAGAGGATAAAAACTGGCAGTAGGAAGTAGAGAACTAATAACTGATAAGAAGGATATATCACAGAGTCGTATCAAGGCAGATAGAATACTTGGAGAGTTTGATAGAATTAGAGTAGACAATACTAAGTCATTAGAGGGGTCAGAAAAAGAGGGAAAGTAAAAAAGCCTAAATCAGGGTTAATGTCGATGTGTGAATGCACGGAGTGTGATTTATAAGATTGGTGAATTACAGGCACAGGTTGACAAATGGAATTATGATGTTATTGCTGTAACAGAGGCCTGGCTCAAAGAAAGGCAGGACAGGATGTTAAATATTCCTGGGTACAAGGTGTGTAGGAGAGACAGAAAAGGAAGTAAGGTGGTGGGTGGTGGCTGGAGAGTGCAGTATTGATTAAAGTTGACATTACAGTACTGGAGGGAGGATGTTTCAGAGGGGTAAAGGGTGGAATTTCTCTGGCTAGAGGTAATGAATGAAAAAGGTGCAATAACATTGATCGGTGGAGTATATAGACTGCCAACTCGTGGAAGGGATGTGGAGAAACATATCTGCAAAAAAATTACAGAGGTGCAAAAAAAAGAGAGTAATCATAATGTGGACTTCAATTATCCAAATATAGGCTGGGATGGGATTAGTACAAAAGGGACAAGGGGGGCTAGAGTTCCTGGAGTGTGTTCAATATCATTTTCTGCTGCAGTATCTTTCAGACTCAAAGAGAGGGCAGGCACTGTTGGACCTGTTTCAGGCGGATAATTTGGCTCAATTGGATCTAATATCAGTAGGAGGGCATTTACGGGACAGTGATCATTGTATCCTAAGGTTTAAGTTGGCAGTGGAAAAGGACAAGGAACAATCCAGAGCAGGGATAAATAATTAGGGGAAAGCAAACTGGATGAGATTGCATCCGAGTCGAGTTGTTACTCACAATAAGAGGTTGTGGTGAAAGAATTAATCCAGGCTGGTCTCTTGGTTAAAGCTGGTTTATTTCCAAGATAAGTCCTCAGTGCTATTAATTTCCACACAAAGTGTTCCGGCTGTACCTCTTTTATTCTATTTAGATAGGATAATTAATTATCTTAGAGCTGGTACTTCTTTTTGTAAAACCATCTGATAGTTGGTGATTTGCATCAACCCATTTTTCTTTAGGGATCTCTTTTCTCTCTAACATCTCCTTAATGCTGGCTAGGTCTACTTGCAGTCTTTTTTCTGTGACACTTTTCATGGAATGAACATTGTCCCAAAGAGACCAGTTAACAACATAACATTCCCTGGGCAAACTTTTCCCACATTGCCCCTTATATAACATTTCTGTCAATATATTGGATAAGTAACCCCCCATATCTAATGCTTCTACTAAGGCTAATGTTTCAGCAGCTAAGGTGCTTTTCACTACCCTTTTTATTTTCATGGCCTCCCAAGCCAGTGGGCAACATTTATCTTTCTTTCCCACTAAGAATATGATGAACCCTGCTGTGCCCTGCTGGAAGATTGACATGTGAAGCATCACTAAAAATGACCAACCTCATATCTTCTGGATCACCCAAGGCTGGAAACTTGAGCACATATCTCTTGGAATTTAATTTTTTTTTAAGTGTTTTATTTGCTCTCAGAATTTGCTCAACTGTAGCATGTTTCACCATGGTGCTCAGCTCCAACACATCATAACTAGCGTCAGGCCTAGTCTGAGTGCACAACCAGTTCAACTGCCCATTTCTTCCTTGGTAGCAGGTTCCTCTTTCTGTGAAGATCTACCACGAGTTATTGGGATATAATTAACATTTTCTAGATAAGATTGTTGATTCAATGTCAATCCTAACTTGCTCTGCTTAATGTCTAAACCTATGTATTTAAAGGCCCCAGAAGCCTGACTTCCAACCTGGAATTCCTTCTTTATCTTCTCGATTACCCTCTGTTCAAATTCTATAGATCCTCCCCTCAGGAAATCATCAACATACATGATAAAGTTTCCAGCTCGTTTCTCCTTACCAGTAGAACATCGTAAGGTCTGCTTTTAACTGAATGCAACCTGTTTTCTACAGGGCAGACCTGAGGGAAAAATACCAGACTCTCGATGCATCATTCAACCCATAAAGACACTTATTCAGCAGAATTCCTTTCGCGAGTCCGTGTTTTTTTTTTAGGGTCACGACCACTTTCTGGTCCACTGTCAGAACTCATATTGTGCTTTCTGGGTTTCCACATCTTTACCTCGGTTTGCCAATTAATGTCTCCTGTCCTTCATCCTGCACATTTAACCAATGTTTATATTTACCAGTGGCCTTTCCTGCTCTCCCTTAAGATGGTGGCATCCCTCCACACACTGGTCCCTTCTGGCATGTGTTCCTACTTTGGGTAATTGCCCTTTTGGACAAATAGCGTTGTCCTGTACCTCAGGATTACTTTGTTCATAGTCAGTCAACCCTGTATCTGCCATCATCTGCTCCTCATAACTACCTAGTGTATGTTTATGTGATGTGCATGGTGTCTCCTCACGTTCTATGTCCTGTTCAGAACCTGTAAAGGTATAGTCAGTACCAATTAACCATAAAGAATGTACCCTAACAATTTGATTACCGTGTTGCACAATTACTACTTTCCCATCACTCCCTATAACCTTGCCAGGTCCTTTCCACTCTTTCTGGCCTTCCCTTTTATAATATACCATGTCTCCTTGTCTAACCTGTATTCCTAATGGTCTTATGCAGTGCCATAGGGCCCGCTGAATTTTCTCCAAAACCTCAGCTTTAATGAAAGTTTTTTGCCCGCATGCAAAGCGTTCAGATGAGCAGAAAAAGTGGAGCTAATGCTGGTCCCTTCTAGAGCAGGGGGAGCATCTGACAACACCAGAGGTAACATTGGATTTCTTCCATACACCAACTGATACAGACTGTACCCCCCAACCATTTGCAGAGTTCTTCGCATGCGCCACCCACGCTAGTGCCATTCGCAGTTTACAACCTGGTTAGATAAAATATTAGCTGATCAACATGTCATCTATTACAGCATGGTTTCTTTCACAAAGACCATTACTAAACAGGCACTCAACTGCAATGTGCATAACTATGATGTTTAAATTTTTGCACATATCTCAAAATTCCTCATTGGCGAATTCCCCACCATTATCTGTGAGGAAATTCATTGGTGTTCCTAATCCTGTTCCTATCCATTTCTTCATGACCTTATCGACCATGGTCCTTTTGTCTTTACTGTGTATCACAGTGGATAGGCCAAATCTGGTTGCCATATCTATGAAGTATAGTAAAAAAATACCCCTATCCTTGTCCCAAACATTCAAGTCCATTGCCACTGCATCGTTAAACTCCCTGGCTAGTGGCAAGTTCACAACAGGTCTCAGTGGTGTCTTGCGATTTTTAAGGCAAATTTCACACTGAGCAGTGATTTGTTCAATAAGATCATCATATCCTTTATCGACCAATCCTGCATCTCAAAGCAGAGTCTTCAGTTTCTGTGGCGCCAGATGTGCAAACTGTCTATGTAATTTCCAAATGATCTTCTTTTTGTCCATCAAATTCTCATTCTCAGCAGTTAATGAAACTTCATGAACTTTTTGATGAGAAAGCTCTGGCTTCCTTAGTGGCAAGCAGTAACGGCCTGACCAAGTAAAATGCAGATCCACATTTTTCCCAAACACGACTGCTCTTTCATTCTTCACACCTAGTGTCATCTGAGCCTTCTTCATCGCAGATCGACTCAACATTAGCTAGAAACCACATCAGTACTGATAAACAGATTGATCCCTGCTATCTTACAAGGGAGGACCATCCGTTTGGAGGATTTTTATGCATTGTCATCACCGCACCTGAAGCAGATAGAGCTTTCGTACTCCTTGACCTTCCGCTGGTCTGCCTCATCGAGAGAATGCAGGTAGCAGTCAAGCCAGTCCATGCCGCACACCATAGAAGTGCAACCACTGTCCAGAACTGCGCAGCTGAAGGAATCAACCAGCAAGATACTCATCACCGGATTCAAACTCAGTGATCAATACAATTCCATCATGGCAGTCACCATCATCATTTTCAGTTTCAGATGAATCCGTCTCATGGGTCACTTCAAAAACACAATTCCTTTGCTGTGGGCAGGTCATTGCGTAATGGTAGTGGGAATCACACCGCAAACAGTGATTAACAAATCCCAGTGCATTGTTTGGGTTTAAACATCTACGGTTACCATCCCAGACACACGTTTTGTCCCAACTCTCAAATTGGCCAGGGTTACGACCATTTTCAGACCTCGTCATTAACCCCATCTTTGTATTGGAATCTGCATCTAATATTTGGTCAACCATGAAATTCAGTCACCATTGAATCCTCTATCCTTTGTTTTACAGCATAGTTGTTCGCATTTGCTAAAAAAATTGGCAGGGTATGACTGTTTCCCCAGAAATTTTTTTAGGGCAGCAGCCATTTGATCTAAGAGAGGTTCTTTCCCCCAGAACTGAACACCTGTTAGTACTAAAAGACTATCAACATGGGAAATGTGAGCACAGTCCAGTAATTTAAATGCCAATACCGATTCTGGAATTTCAAGTTCAAATCGTTGTAGTCTCCTGCACCATTTATCAAAATCCATAATATATTCTTCCATGAATTGATCATCTGATTTCCTAAACCTATCAAAGATCGTCCAAGCTTCATACCCTTCCAATAACTCATCCTTTTTGTAGAACTTATCCAAAAATTGTATCAGACGGTTTAATCCCTCTTCATGATCCAAATCATCCACTGTCCACTCTGAAAATACCTTTCTCCTTATCTTACTTTTAGTTGGTAATGATAACGCCAAAGCCATACCTTGCTTCTTCCGGGGTATAGCAGTAACCTGGGTCCACATTTCAACTTCAGCCTTCCATTGATGATAAGGTTCAGAGTCAGAAAACATTGGTGGAGAGTCAAAGCTTGTGATTTTACACCATCCTTCCACCATTCCATAACTTAAATTGTCAGTAACAGTGCACTTCTTTTCCCTGAGGATTGAGGCAGAAATCTTCATGTACAGCAATCAATTAACAAAGCTTAAAGTTCATCCTCTGCTACCATGTTACTCACAATAAGAAGTTGTGGTGGAAAAATTAATCCAGGCAGGTCTCTTGGGTAAAGCTGGTTTATTTCCAAGGCAACTCAGTGCTACTAACATCCTAGTAGCTTCCACACCAAGTGTTCCAGTTGTACCTTTTTATTCTATTTAGATGGGATAATTAATGCCCATCACATGTTTTACTAACATTGGTTTTAACAAGCTGATTGCCATATTAACACAAGTGAGTTGGAATCAAATGTTGGCAGAAAACAGTGGCTGAACAATGGGCTGCCTTCAAAGAAAAAAGTATTACAGGCAATATCAAGGTATATTCCCTTAAAGGCAAAAGGTAGGGCAAATAAATCCAGAACGTCCGGGATTATGGGAGAGATAGAAGTAAAGGTTAAAAGTAAGAAGTGCGCATACGACAGATGTCAGGTAGAAAATACAATGGAGAATCAGGTTGAATATAAAAGGACCAGAGGGGAAGTGAAAAAGCTAGTAAGAAAAACAAGGAGAGATCATGAAAACAAACTGGCAGCGAACAAATAGGGAATCCCAAGGTCTTCTATAAGCGTATAGATAATAAAAGGGTGGTAAAAGAAAGAGTAGGGCCGATTAGAGATAAAAAAAAGACTTTTCCAAAACATGAGCAAGGAGCAGGAGTAGGCCATTCAGCCCCTCAAGCCAGCTCCGTCATTTAATAAGATCATGATTGATCTGATAGTAACCTGAAATCTACATCCCACCTACCAGCGATAACCTATCACCCCCATGCTTACCAAGAATCTACCCAACTCTGCCTTAGAAATATTCAAAGGCTCTGCTTCCACCACCTTTCCAAAGGCTCACAACCCTCATGTGAAAAAATTTCACCTCATCTCTGTTATAAATGGGTGGCCCCTTATTTTTAATTAGATTCTCCCACAAGAGGAAACATCCTCTCCACATCCGCCCTGTCAAGGACCCTCAGGATCTTATATGTTACAATCAAGTTGCCTCTTACTCTTATAAACTCCAACGGATACAAGCTTTGTCTGTCCAACCTTTCCTCATAAGACAACCCATGTGCTTGTGGAGGCAGGAGAAATAGCGGAGGTATTAAACGAGTACTCTGCATCTGCCTTTACAAAGGAAGAAGATGCTACCCAGGCAGAGGTGAGAGAGGAGGTAACTGGTACATTAGAAGAATTTACAATTGAGAAGGAGGATATGTTAGAAATGCTATCTTTAGTTAAAATAGATAAGATACCAGAACTGGATGAGATGCACCCAAGGGTACTGAGGGAAGTGAGAGTGGAAATTGCAGAGGCACTAGTGATAATCTTCCAGTCTTCCTTAGCCAGAGGGAGGGCCAGAGAACTGGAGAATTGTGAATGTTACACACTTTATCAAAGAAGAGTGCAAGGATAAAACCAGCAACTACAGACTCGTCAGTTTGACTTTACAGGTAGAGAAACTTCTGGAAACTATGGCCAGAATTCTTCCCCCGTCAGGCAGGCTCGGAAGGAGCAGTCGGGAAGCCGACCGCTGCCCACCATCGGCTCCACACCACAATTTCATGCGGGCGGGCCAATAAAGGCTCGCCCTGCGTAGATCGCGAGCGAAAGCGCTGAGCGCTACCTGTGCGGGTGGGGGAGAAGGAAGAGCTGGGCCTTGCGTGCAGTTGCAGCTGCCTCAGGGAAATTGAAACACTTCAAAAAAATTAATAAAAGCAATAAAAATTTAATAAAACATGTCCCCACATGTGACTGTAACATGAGAAGGGACCTGATTTTAATGTCAAAAGAAAGTTTTTATTTAATTTGTATGAGCTTTAGGAAACCTCATCCCGCTCAAGGATGAGGGGGATGAGGTTTCCCAAAAAAATGTAAAGGCCGCTTGGTCTTTTTGCCTACCCGCCAACCGTTAGGTTGGACGGGCAATGTAAATTTGAAGTTAATAAGCTCGTTAATGGCCTCAATAGCCTTTCAATTATCAGCAACCGTGCAGCCGACTCCGGCACGCACCTGCGAGTGTGCGATGATGTTGGGACGCACACCTGATATCATTCGCGGCATATTACATTCGTACATGTTGGGCACACGTCCGCATGCCATAGGTAAAATTCTGGCCTATAGTGTGGGACAATGTCAATAGTCACTTAGACAAATGCAGGATAATTAAAGAAAGCCAGCATGGATTCATTAAGGGAAAATCATGTTTAACTAATTTGCTGGAATTTTTTGAGGAGGTAACAGAGAAGGTTGATAAGGGAAAAGTAGTGGGTATGGATTTTCAAAAGGTATTTGATACAGTGCCACACAAGTCTTGTGAGCAAAATTCTAGCTCATGGAATAAAAGGAAGAGTTTGTACTTGGATAAGAAATTAGCTGAGTGACAGGAAACAGTAGTGGTTAATGGATGATTTTCAGATTGGAGGATGGTCTGTCGTGGAGTTCCCCAGGGGTCAGTGTTGGGACCCTTGCTCTTCCTGATATATATTAATGACTGAGACTGTGATGTGCAGGGCATGATTTGAAGATTGGAAACATTGTCAACTGTGATGAGGGTAGTCTTGAACTTCAAAAGGACAATGACATCATGGTGAATTGGGCAGACAAGTGGCAGATAAAGTTCAATGCAGAGAAGTGTGAGGTGATTCATTTTGGAAAAATATGGAGAGACATTATAAAATAAAAGGAAAATCTCTAAAGGAGGTGCAGGAAAAGAGGAACATTGGTGTATATGTACATAAGTCATTGAAGATGGCAGGGCATATTGAGAGAGCAGTTCATAAAACATATAGCATTTTTGGCTTTATAAACGGGGGCATTGAGTACAAGAGTAAGGAGGTCATGTTGAATTTGTATAAAACACTCGTTGGGCCTCATCTGAAGTACTGTGTCCAGTTCTGGGTACCACACTTAAAAAAGGATGTGAAGGCACTGGAAAGAGTACAAAGGAGATTCACAAGAATGACTCCCGGGATGAAGAACTGTAGCTATGAGGGTAGATTGGAGAGGTTGGGACTGTTTTCCTTGGAGAAAAGAAGGCAGAGAGGAGACTTGATAGAAGTATTCAAGATCCGGAGGAGTATCGTGTGCAACTGCTCCCACTCAAGAACTAGAGGGTGCAGATTCAAAATAATTGGCAAAAAGAGCAAAAGTGATGCGAGGAAAATTTTTTTCACCCAGAAAGTGGTTAGAGTCTGGAATGAACTTCCTGAGAGGGTGGTGGGGCAGGTTTGATCAAGGTATTCAAAAGGGAATTGGATGTCTATCTGAAAGGAAAGAATGTGCAAGGTTACAGAGATAAGGCAGGGTGAACGGGCCAAGGTAGAAAGCTCTTTCAGGGAGCCAGTACAGATTCAATGGACTGAATGACATCCTATTGCACTGTAAAGATTCTGAGATTCTGTGAAGTTGGAAGCAGGGGTGGGAGTGGGAGCTACGGGGAAATACAAGGGGAAAAGTGCAAGCTACAGCCTACAGTGTTTATACATGTTTAATTTAGATGAAGGCTATACATCCTGACATGGTGTTCCAAAAAGCCAAGAAGCCCTTGAGAAGATCTAGCAGCTATCCATCACCACAAAAAGGAAATTAGGAGAGCAAAAAGGGGGCATGAAAAAACATTGGATTTTCCTTTATTTTACCTGCCAAAGTTATCTTACAAGTACATTAAGAGTGAGAGGATAACTAGGGAAAGAGGAGGGCCCATTAAGGACCATAGTGGTAATTAATGTGTGGAGCCGGAAGACATAGGTAGGATTCTAAATGAATACTTTGTGTTGGTGTTCACAAGTGAGAGGGATGACGTGGTTATGGAAATCAGGCAGAACAACTGTGATAAAATTAAAGAAATTAGCAGAGAAAGGGAGGAAGTTCTAAGTGGTCTGGCAGGCTTAAGAGTAGATAAATCTCCAGGCCCAGATGAAACGTATCCCAGGCTGTTGAGTGAGACAAGGGAGGAGATAGCAGGGGGCGCTGACAATTTTCAATACTTCGCTGACCACAGAAGAGGTGTCTTGGTGAGACCACACCTGGAATAGTGTGTGCAGTTTTGGAATCCTTATCTGAGCAAGGTTTACCTGACTGATTCCTGGGATGGCAGGACTGACATATGAGAAGAGATTGAGTGGATTAGGATTATATTCGCTGGCGTTCAGAAGAACGAGGGGGGAATCTCATAGAAACCTATAAAATTCTAACAGGACTAGACAGGGTAGATGCAGGAAGGATGTTCCCAATGGTGGTCGAGTCCAGAACCAGGAGTCTTAGGACTGGGATGAGGAGAAATTTCTTCACCCAGAGAGTGGTGAGCCTGTGAAATTCGTTACCACAGAAAGTAGTTGAGACCAAAACGTTGTATGTTTTCAAGAAGGAGTTAGATATAGCTCTTGGGGTGAAAGGGATCAAAGGGTATGGGGAGAAAGCGGGAGCAGGCTATTGAGCTGGATGATCAGCCATGATCATGATGAATGGCGGAGCAGGCTCGAATAGTCGAATGGCCTATGCCTGCTCCTAGTTTCTATGTGTCAAACAACTGGAGGACAGCCAATGTGGTACCATTATTCAAGAAGGGAGGGCGAGATAAACCAAGGAACTACATGCCAGTCAGTCTAACCTCAGTGGTGGGAAAACTATTGGAAGCAATTCTGAAGGACAGAATTAATCTACACTTGGAGAGGCAGGGATTAATCAAGGACAGTCAACATGTTTTTGTTAAGGGGAGGTCACATTTGACTAATTTGATTGAATTTTTCGAAGAAGTGTGTAGATGAGGGAAATGCATTTGAAGTAGTCTACTTGGACTTCAACAAGGCTTTTGATAAGGTCCTGCATGGGAGATTGATAATGAAGGTAAGAGCCCATGGGATCCAAGGCAATTTGGCGAATTGGATCCAGAATTGGCTGAGTGGCAGGAAGTAGACAGTGATGGTCGAGGGGTGTGTTTGTGACTGGATGCCTGCGTCCAGTAGGGATCCACAGGGATTGGTGTTTGGTCCTTTGCTGTTTGTGGTATATATAAACAATTTAGGCTTATACGTAGGAGGGCTGATCAGTAAGTTCACGGATGACACGAAAATTGGTGGGGTGATAAATAGTGAGGATAGTCTTAGATTACAGGAAGATGTAGACGGGCTGATCAATTATTTGCTGGCAAATGCAACTTAATCTGGATAAATGTGAGGTGATGCACTTGGGCAGGACAAACAAGGCTCAGGAATGCATGTTGAATGGTAGGACACTTGGATGTACCGAGGATCAGGGGGACCTTGGTGTGCATGTCCACTAGTCCCTTAAGTAAGCGGGACAGGTAGATAAGGTGGTTAAGAAAGGATATGGGATACTTGCCTTTATTAGCCGAGGCATAGAATATAAAAGTGAGGAGGTTACACTGGAACTGTATAAAATGCTGGTTAGGCCACAGCTAGAGAATTTCATGCAGTTCTGAAATCCACATTATAGGAAGGATGTGACTGCACTCTACAGAGTGCAGAGGAGATTTACCAGGATGTTGCCTGGGCTGGAGAGTTTTAGTTATGAGGAGAGATTGTATAGACTGGGGTTATTTTCCTTAGAACAGAGGAGATTGAGGGGGGATATGATTGAGGTGTATAAAATTATGAGGGGCATAGATAGGGTAGACAGAAAAGAACTTTTCCCCTTGGCGCAGGGATCAATAACCAGGAGGCATAGATTTAAGGTAAGGGGCAGGAGGCATAGAATATAAGAGGGGATGTGAGGAAGAATTTTTTCACCCAGAGGGTGGTGGGAATCTGGAAATCACTGCTTGAAAGGGTGATAGAGGCAGAAACCCTCAGAACATTTAAGTAGTATTTGGATGTGCACTTGCGATGCCATGGCATACAAGGCCATGGGCCTCGTGCTGGAAAATGGGATTAGAATAGTTAGATACTTGCTTGACCAGCGCAGGCTCGATGGGCCGAAGGGCCTTTTTTTCTGCTGTGGACCTCTAGGACTCTATGACAATAGCCAGGTGAATATTTGATTAATTATACCAATCTCCCACAACAGCTTGACTAAAAAGACTACAAACAAGATACAGCAAGATATACAACAATACATGAAGTTCCACAAAAAGGAACAGAGTCCCAACAACAGCATTCCACTCAACGGAAGTTGATAATATTGTGCTTGTTGCATTAATCACTATAACTTGTGATTTGCTAGTGAGTTAGTTTGTTGACTGTGCCTAATATGTTCTTTTAAATCTATAAAATACCCACCGTCCAGAAAACAAGAAATTGTAATAATTTTCTTCAGTCAATAACCCTGTCATATTTCTTATATACTGGAAGGCAGGTTGTTGGGGATTTGTAAATATGGTAATTGGAGTAAGAGCCAGAGTGACTGCAAGGGTCTAAAAATCAGCAACAAGTAGTGGTGTTGATATGTTAATAAACCAAAAAGAACTTCAGAGTTTTAAATAAAGCAATAACAGGAGTGTTTTTGAATTGTGTTGTTTGAATTCAAAGAGGGATGATATATGCAGGTTGTAAAAAGATATAAGGAAGGTCAAGATAGGGCAAGTTTGTTTTTTCAAGTCTAAGAGCTAGGGTAACGAAACAAGTTTAATCAATTCCGGGAAGAAAGCATTTCTGAAGAGACTGATTGAGACAAGAGAGATCAAAAAGGAAGGAATACATTTAAGGAAACACTGAAGCCTAGGTGACGGTAGCTGGTCAGATCGCACAGAAGACACCAGGGTAGCTGGGGCAGAACTCCCAGAAGACAGGGTGAACAAGCACAGGCCTAAGGACCCTGTTGCTGTCAGCCTCAGAGGACAGCCCAAAGGGAAGAAGGCACTGTGTGGTAAAAATTATTGGAATTTTATATAGATTTTGAGAATCTAAAAGGATAGTTGCTGAACAGAAAAGGGGAAGGTTAGCTCTGAGGGTAGTTAAGTAAAAAAGTTCCACAAGATCTTAAAAGCGCTGTTTACTGAGTAAAGCCATTCTTATGTTCAAGTGTAATTGTGATTTTTCCTTTATTATTTTAATAAATGTTTATTTTACTATGAAATCCATCACAAGCAATTGGGGCATCATTTCCTGATTTCAGAACCTACCCTCATACTATACAAATTGCAAAATCTGTTGTGGCAACTGTTTCAAGTTGCCCTCTGGGATTATGGCAGCTTGGCATTTACCATCAGCTGTGCTTAAAACAAAATTGGGGGCTCTTTGCGGGATATTAAAAAATAATAAATCCCTGATTGGCTTGGAATTGGTAATGATAATGAGGGTGAGGAGTATACTGAACCAGAGGTGGTATTGTGAGGTTTTAAAGTGGGAGACTGCAATACGGCTTTGGCGGCTGCTAAGACTTGTCAAGTTATAATCTTGGCTGGTTTACAAAAGGTAACTAAAGCTAAGTTAATAGAATTGGCAGATATGTTACAATTAGGATTACCTGCAGGGGTAAGGAAATCAGACATTATGGAAGGTATAGCATTTGAAATTGGATGGAATACCCGGGAGACCGAGTTCTCCAAAGGGTGGGTCATTAGATTGGGCTCAAATTCAGTTGCAAATGAAATAGATTGAATTGGAGGAAAAGGAAAGGGAATAGGCAGAAAGGTGGGAGAAAGAAAGAGGATTGGACATAAAAAATTAGCAATAGATGAAAGAGAAAAAAAAAGAGGGACAGGGAATTCCAGCTTAAAAAGCTGGCAGTTAAAAAAAGAGACACTAGAAGGTGAGGAAGGACTTATTTCCAGATCAGAACCGAGTGGGAAGATGTTTAAATTTGTACAAGCTCTTCCAAACTTTGAAGAAAGAGATGTTGAAGCATTCTATACCTCATTTGAGAAGACGGCTAAACAGATGAAATGGCCAAAAGGAATTTGGACATTGCTATTACAGTCTAGGTTGGTGGGTCGAGCTAATGGGGTAAATGCATCACTGTCAGAAGATACATCTGGGGAATATAATGCAGTGAAGAGGGCTGTTCTGAGTGCCGATGAGTTGGTTCCAGAGGCATACTGACAGAAATTTCGAAATGTGAGAAAACAGCCTTGACAGACTTATATTGAGTCTGAAAGAGTCAAAGTAATTTTGACAGTAGGATAATATTAAAAATAGACAGAACCTATGAAGCCCTTAGGGAAGTAATTCTTTTGGAAGAATTTAAAGATTCATTTCCTTCAATAATAAGATCCCATGTGGAGAAATAAAGGGTTAAAACTGCAAGGCAGGAAGCAGAGAAGGCAGATGATTACGAACTGGTCCATCAATCAAAACTTTTCGACGCTCTTAAATCTGGGGATAAAAAAATGGGAAGGCAAGAGGGAGGTAGGTCATCAAGGAAGACAAGGAACAGTTGAAGATTCTAAGGAGATTCTGCCTCAGATTAGGAAGGAGGGTGCTGAGAGTGGAAGAGGTAAGAAAGTTTATATGTTTTCATTGTAATAAAACTGGCCATATGAAGTCAATGTGCTGGGGGTTACATGGTTACATTGTGGATTAGTAGGAGCTACGAAAGGTGCTGTAAAGTCAGAGGCTGTAGAACAAGACAAACTGGTAGGATATGTTCAAGTAGAAAAGCAAGCACAAGTGTTTGCTGAAGGTGTGAAAATGGGTTCACAGCCTTTTCAAAGGAATATTGAAAGGCAGGTGACAGACATGTTCAAAGATTTTGTCTGTGAGGGAAACGTCTTTTCATGTGTACAGAATGGAGCTGGCAAAGATATACAAATTTTAAGGGATACAGGAGCTAGTCAATCCTTAAGGTTATGGGATAGTGATATTTGTTGCCCAGAGGGAATTTCGCAGGAAAAGATATTAATAACGGGATTCACGGGGAAACAAAAATTATTCCACTGTGTAAGGTGAATTTGAAAAGTAGCTCGGAAACAGGTGAAGCGATTGTAGGAGTAGTGGAGAAGTTGCCTATTTCAGGCGTTCAATTTATCTTGGGAAATGGTGTAGCTGGGTCACAGATGTTGGTGATGCCTACTGTAGTTGAATAGCCTGGGGAAAAGCAATCCACAGAAGTGTTGCAGGATGTTGTTTCCAGGCTGTGTGTAACTTGATCACAGATTCATAGATTGAGACAGGAGTAGGTGCAGTCTAGAATAGAGGACAAAGAGACTGAACTGCAATTAGCTGATTCTATCTTTGATAAGATTGCTCAGGGAGAGAGAATGGAGGAGAAGTTAGTGAATAAGAATTCAGAAACTACACTCTTAGGCTATGTATCAAAGTTCAGGGAAAGATTGAACAGAACATGTGAATTAGCTAAAAAGCATTTAGAAATATCATAGCAGGTGATGAAGACAGAAGCAGATAGGATGGCAAAGACTTGTAGCTTTGCAGCTGGGGAAAAAGTGTTAGCTTTATTGCCACTATCAGGCGAACTATAAAATGCCAGGTTCAGTGGGCCTTATCAAATTGAAAAGAAATTAAGTGAATTATTTGGTAAGGACTCCAGAGGGTATGTCACCATCTACAAGGCAAACATCAGGAGTGTGATGGAATACTCCCCACTTGCCTGGATGAATGCAGCTCCAACAACACCGACGAAGCTGGACACCATCCAGGAAAAAGCAGTCCACTTGATTGGCACCACATTGACAAACATTCACTCCCTTCACCATCGACACACAGCAGCAGTGCGTAACATCTACAAGATGCAGTGCAGGAATTCACCAAGGTTCCTTAGACAGCACCCTTCAAACCCATGACCACTACCATCTAGAAGGACAAGGACAGAAGACCCTCCAAGTCACTTACCATCCTGACTTGGAAATATATCACTGTTCCTTCACTGTCGGTGGGTCAAAATCCTGGAACTCCCTAACAGCACTGAGAGTGTATCTACACCACACGGACTGCAGCAGTTCAAGAAGGTAGCTCACCACCACTTTCTCAAGGGCAACTAGGGATGGGCAATAAATGGTGGCCTAGCAGTGAAGCCCACATCCGTGAATGAATTTTTAAAAAATGCTCAAAAAGTACTTTGACAGGGAAGATAACCAAAAATAAGTATCAGTAGTGACAAATCAGGAAAAGGAAGTAGGGACAGAAGATTCTGAAGCTGACTTCCTTCAAATTCAATTGGACAATGAGGAAGTGCTTAAGACTTTGAATGAAATACTGAGTTATCTTCCAGATAAGAATCAAAGTGACTTGAGGGAGCTATTGCAGTCACATAGAACTGTGGGTATAAATTGAGAAAAAAACAAACGTAACTGTACATGTAGATGTGGGGAATTCTGTCCCAATCAAGCAACATCTTTACAGGTTGAATCCAGTAAAATTATCACAAGTGCAAAAAGAAATTGAATTTATGCTGAAAAATGACATTATTGAGTTGAGTTGCAGCAATTGGAGTTCACCTATTGTGATGGTAGTGAAGCCATCATATCCTATACCTTGAGAAAGTGGGACAATCAAAATTTATTACAGAGTTTGACTTGCTGAAAAGGATATTGGTAATTATTTATATTGGAAAGGGTGAAAGAAGTTTCAGCTTTTCTAACACCAGGTGGGTTCTATCAGTTCAAAGTCAAGCTGTTTGGTATGAAAAATGCATCAGCAACCTTTAATAATAACCAAATAAGGTTATTGCTGGACTGAGTCACTGTGCTGTGTACATTGATGATTTGGTGGTACTCAGTCAAACATGGGAGGAGCACTTACAGCATCTTGGAAAACTATTTGATCGCCTACAAGAAGCTAACTTGGTGGTGAATTTGGCTAAGAATGAATCTGCGAAAGTACTGGTCACATATTTAGGCCATGTTGTTGGATGTGGTAAGATGGCCCCCACAAGATGTAAAAATAAAGGCGATTGACAAGTTCCCAGTGCTTTCAATGAAAAGGGAAGTTTTACGATTTCTGGACATGAGCGGTTTTTACAGGAAGCTCGTGCCAAATTTTGGCAGTGTCGTTGCCCCATTAACTGAACTCTTAAAAAACAACAAGATCAATTGAATATCAAAGTGCCAAAATGCATTCAAAAATCTGAAAACTGTTGACAACAGCACCAGTTTTATCAACACCAAATTATGCCAAGCTGTTTAAATTGGCTATTGATGCAAGTGATGTGAGTATTGGTGCTGTATTGTTGCAGGAAGACAACACAGGTATTGAAAAGCCTGTGGAATATTTTTCAAAGTAGTTAAATATCCATTAACAGAAATACTCCACTGTTGAGAAGGAAACATTGAGTTCGGTACTGGCATTGCAACATTTTAAAATTTATGTTGGTAACAATTAATCAGAAACAGTTGTTTACACTGACCATAACCTATTAATAGTTTTGGAAAAGTTTTGAAACCAGAATGCTGGACTGTTTAGGTGGAGTCTATTGTCACAACCATTTAACTTGCAAATTATACATGTTGCTGGATGAGAAAACCTCATTGCAGGTGCATTGTCAAGGCTTTAAAGTGTAAGGAAGATTGGACATGTGAAACCTGGAAAAAAGGACTGAAATTTTTACTGAAACTTGGGTATATCATCATGTTAATGCATGCATCTTATAATGTAATAGAATAGAGATAAGTAGTAATTAATAGGAAAAAGGTTGAGAAATTGAAAGTTTTTTTGAATTATGATGGTTCACTTTGTAAATAAAAAGGGTAGGCATCAAGAAAACAAGAAACTGTAATATTTTTCTTGTTAATAACCCTGTCATATTTATTAATTTATTATATACCGGAAGACAAGCTATTTGGGGTATAAATATGATATTTGGATTAAGAGCCACAGTGGCTGCAAGAGTCTAAAGCCAACAGTAAGTAGTGGTGTTGAAATGTTAATGAACCAAAAAGAACTTCAGAGTTTAAAATAAAGCAATAACAGGAGGGTTTTTGAATTGGGTTGTTTTAGTTCAAAGGGGGATATATGCAGATTATAAAAGGTGTAAGGAAGGTAAAGGTAGTGTATGTTTGTTTTTACAAGTCTAAGAGCTAGGGTAATGAAATAAGTTTAATCAGTACTAGGAAGAAAACATTTCTGAAGAGACTGGTTGAGACAAGAGATCAAAGGGAAGGAATGCATTTTAAAAAGTACCAAAGCCTTGGTGAGGGTAGCTGGTCAAATCCCCCAGAAGACAGCATGGTAACTGGGGCGGGAAGACAGGGTGAATAAGACCAGACCTGAAGACCCTGTTGCTGTCAGCCTCAAAGGATACCTCAAGGAAAAAAGGCACTGCTAGAATTCTATATATTTTGAAAATGAACTATAACGATAGCTATTCAACAGAAAAGGGGAAGATTAGCTCTGAGGGTAGTTAAGATCCTGTGTAAAGCCATTTTTGTGCTTAATTGTAATTGTTTTTTCCCTTTATTCTTTTAATAAATGTTTACTTTATTATAAAATCATCGCAAGTAATCAGAGACATAATTTCCTGATTTCAGAACCTCTCCTCATACTATACAAATTGCAAAAACCGTTGCGGCAGCTATTTCAAGTTTTCCTCAGAGGAAACCATCAGCTGTGCCATAACATCACTACCCACCATATTTAACTCAAAACATTAGTGTAGATATTGTATTTCTATATGATGATTTTATAATTCCTTGAATGGATTTATAAGAGTAGGAAAGTTACAGCAGAATTACTGTCTTCTCTCTGATTGGGAATTAGAATTCTGGCTAATTCCTGTTTATGCAGTAAATATATTTTTTTTAAAAATTTGCTTAAGGTACAAAGAATTTGCCAATTGGGAGGATAATTCTGCGAGATGTCTCTGGGCAGTGGCAATGTGGAGAAAAGAGAGAATCTTAGTAGAGAAAGGGAAGGACTGGACGATAGCAGTCAAGCTGTAAGTAATAAGTTCAAATGGTGAAATAAGGCTTGAATCCATAGCTTTGTGAAACAGTGACAACAATTCTGATAAATGACCTAGGCTGCCACATACTAATTTCACGATTAAATTTATGCTTAAGTTAATGAATGCAGGGTAGGTCGTGCCAAACAAGCCAACATAGTATATATGTTCAAAAACATGAAAAAGAAAACCAGGGTATCTACGGACACTCTCGTCTTACACAGATAATCTGTAAGATAAGAGTTAATCAGGATCAAAACGGAAGTTGCCTCGCAACCTCCTTGACTTTTATAAGAGGGCACAGATTTATAAAGTGGGCAAAGATTAAAGGTAATTGGTAAAAGTAGTAAAGCGATACGAGAGAAAACTTTTTCACACAGTTAAGTGCTTCGGGACTGAAATGCACTGCCTGAGAGTGTTGAGGCATGTTCAATCGAGGCACTCAAGAGGGAACTAGATGATTATTTGAAAAGAAACAACCTGTAGGGTTACAGGGAGAAGGTCGGAGAATGGCTTTAGGTGAAATGTTCATTCAGAGAGGCAGTGCAGTCAGGATGGGCTGAATGGCCTCCTTCTGCACCATAAGAATTCTGTAATTCTATGAAAAACAAAAATAACAATCCTTAATTCTTTTTCATTTTTATACAGAAAAAAATACGTATGTTTCAGGGGTTCCGTGGAATTTTCATAACACAAGACAGGGGCTCAAAAGGTTGAGAACACTTGCTCTAAAGGATACACTAGCAACATTAAGGGCTGTACTATGGATCAATTCAATCCAGATACTGGGAACCACTAACATTGTCACTGCAAACTCAAGCGCACTCAGGCTAAAACGAGACAGGCTGGAAGCATGGTGAATGTCTAATGGCCCAGGAGAGGCTGAGGATGTAATTGAGATGTCCACACTGAGGAGGTGGTGAGAGGACAATGCCCCACTATACAAAAGCAAACATTCAGCAGCTGTCCAGCAGTGATGACACATCCCATTGCTCTTGATGCATCAATCTAACATGGTCAAGTACAGCGACTCACTAGAAATGACAGGGTATAGTGACTTCAGCGTGCCTTAATTAAACCCAAGGCAAAGGTACTGTAGCTGAATGAGGATCAATAAACATATCTGGTGGTCCCATCGATACGATGCATTATATGACAAGTTTTACTCAAAAATCACCCCGAGCTAGAGGATAGCACCACACTCCAGTACCCCACACAGTCCACAGTCGAGATCACACTGGCCCTCCCGACCAACCTCTCTCTGTAATGCAAATCCACTTATTCTTTCCAATCGATGGCTGAAGGATGTTCTTTTTATTCATTGGTAGGATGTGAGCATCGCTGGCTAGGCCTACTCCTGTTCCAATTCCCATTTATTGCCCATTCCCCAATTTTCCTCAAGAAGGTGGTGCTGACTATCTTAGGGATGGGCCAAGACTCTCTATTAGTACAGGTGTATAGGTTGGAACAGCAATCTCCTGCAGCTCACCATTTGCAGCAAACATCTGGAACGTTTATAATTTAGGATTGGGGGCTTACAGGAGAAGGTAAGGAGTAGCAGCCATGACAGATCCCAAACTTAATTCTTACCCCATGCTCAATTATCTCCCATTCTAAAGGTGAAGGTGGGATTGTCCATCTACAAAGGATTGGGCTGGCAACAAGTTACAGAGTGGGTGATGGGAGTTAGGGATCTGACAGCAGGTGACACAGCTAGAACAGCAGAGACTCAGGAAAGGCAGCTCTCAGCTGTGGAACTGAGGCTAGGGTAGACCCAGTCCACAAGGGAGGAGATTAACAGTGGTGGGTCATGTGGCCAGGGATTGGCAATTTGGGAGACCAGGAGCCCACTCTTTGGATAAGTTCCAAGCTTAGAATGAATGATTGGCTCAGATAAAAATGTAACAAAGTACCGAAAGCATAGCTGCAGCAAGTTGAGATCCTCCCATTACCCTGGCAGTGAATTCAGCACAAAGGCATATGGCCAACGTGCACCCACAATAAGAGTAAATGGGTTCCCATCGGTCAGGTGAGTCCCAATGTAATGGGGTAGGGAAGGGGGAGTGGTTACCCTACAGTCGTGAGTGAGGGTCCCTACGTAATAGGGTAAGGTAACTGTTGGTCTCATTGGTAGAAACGGAGGCTACAGTCAGGATTTACTGTCAACACCAGGAAATCCACTATCATATACACCCCTCAGCCTGAGGCTCACACAATGGTTAGTAATGTTCTGCAATTGATTTCAGCCTCATCCCTCAGTTTTCACAAGTATTTAACCCTTACTTTGGATTGCCAAAACACAATACTGGAGTTAATAACTGGCTGTACTTCTATTTTTTCAGGAGATAGTCTGCCATCTTTTGCCCTTTCAGCAGTTCAGTGTGCTAAGTGGCAGCTATCTGAGTGGAAAGAGCAGTCACTGTACAGACCATTCCATTGACTTTACACTGAAATAATTACATTCATGATTACTTTCGATTTTGTTGCTCCTGTGCCATCAGGGTGAACATAAAATAAGGGACTGTCAACTGAGGAAGTGGAGAGTGTACTGGGGTTGAGAATGGGATGTGGAGGGTGGTAGGGAGAGGGGGGGGCGCGAGGGATCCAACCTCACAGAGAACCTGCATCTACACTCTCATCTGGCAGTCCCTCTCTCCCTGCACTTGATCACCTTTTCGGCAGAGGCAGGAGCCCAGGGTGCCTGCATAACAGAGAAAAAAAGACAAACACAGTAGCAACATAACCCCACCCCCCTCCGCCCCGCACGCAGCAACGGCACCCCCCCCCTCTGCCCCGCAAGCAACAGCGACCCCCCCCCCCTCACCATAATGAGCCCCTTTCCACCTTACCACCTGTTCTGCCATCTTCAGGGAACTGCAGACATGCACTCCATGGTCTCTCACTTCCTCAACCGCTCGCAACATCCTCCTGTTTATTGCGTATTCTTTTGCTTTGTTTGCCCCCCCACCCACCCAAATGCATTACCTCACACTTTTCTGGATTGAATTCCACTTGCCACTTCCCGCCCATTCAACCAAACCATTGATATAATTCTGGAGACAACAGCTATCCTCTTCACTATCAACTACTTGGCCAATTTTTGTCATCTGCAAATTCCCCAATTATGTCTCCCACATTTAATATATACAACAAACAGGAAGAACCCCAACACTGACCCCCTCTCCGCCGCACACGCAGTAGTGGCCCCCCTCTCCGCCGCACACGCAGTCAAAAGTAGCTTCATTCCCTCCCAGCGTTGATTGAATGGGTCCAAGGCTGTTGCAGTGCCACAAGTGGCGAGCTTGAGAATTGCGTGATGGCTGAAAAAATTCAAGACAGCTGATCTTTCTGGATTTTGGAGTTCTGGCCTGGTGAGGTAATGGGACAAATCGTATCCCGGGGAGGTTTCGTGCAAGGCATGAGACGAACATTAAAAATACAGGATAACCCTGCAAAATACAGGGTGGTTGGTCACCCTGCTACATTCGAACAGTTGATATTATTAGTAGCATGTCAAGCACTGATAAATAATCCTCAGTGATTGACAACACAATGATATTCTTTTCTAAATTCATCAGGGGTTCCTAGATTCACAGTGGATGCAGGCTGCAGCCAAAGGTGTCAGGCATTAGAGGGAGATCCAGAGCATGGTTTACAATCTGATGGAGACTTGCTGGTTCTTGTTTGCGTTATCTCTGATCACGACCTGCAGGAAGATCTGGATGTCAAATTCTTTAAGGGCTGTGAAAAGGAAACTCTGCCGTTGACATCTTGGATGGAAAAATATTGACAAATTGAGGATTCCGTACAAGAATACGCTTAAGGAACAATATGGTGTAAAAACTTTCCAACCTTCTATTTTTCTGCACTGATGTAGTGGACATCTCCTTGTCTCCAATGCCAGAATACAGATGAAGACTTGGACCTAAAATCTGACACTAACACAAGTAATACTTAAACTGGGGGCAGCAGGAAAAGATGCAAACCATGTTCACAAAGGACCCATGGGGGAACCTAGTGATGGGAGCACAGCAAGGTTCTCATTGTGATTTATGATAAATTAATTACAGACAATATAATGAGGGATCAGAAATCATATTTCTTCACTCTCATGGTGTTCTCTGTAAGATATAGCCCACAATGCCTGTATACACTTATTTGTATATTTCACAAATTGGAAAGGTTAAGTCTCTCAGCAGGTGGAGAGAGTCAAGGAGGAGCAAACAGGCTAAATGTTCACTGCTTCATCTTTCTGAAGACAGGATCTGAACCTACCAGTTACTGTTGTCCACTGCATCTCCGAACCCTGGGGTGTCAACGATGGTCAGTGTGAGCTGTACACCACCTTCTTTAACCAGAACCTTTACCTGCTCAACCTGGAATCAAAGAAGGTAAACATCACTGATCAGAAAAGTGAGATCCCATGAGATAACGGTGAAGATGGTCAGTTGGATCCAAAACTGGTTCAGCGACAGGAAATAACGCGTAATGGTCATTGGATGTTTTTGCGAATAGAAAGCGGTTTCCAGTGGTGACCCCTGTGGAACAAGTGTTGGGGCTCTTGCTGTTTGTTGTATATATTAAATGTGGGAGGCATAATTGGGAAATTTGCAGATGACAAAAATTGGCCAAGTAGTTGATAGTGAAGAGGATAGCTGTTGCCTCCAGAATTATATCAATGGTTTGGTTGAGTGGGCGGGAAGTGGCAAGTGGAATTCAATCCAGAAAAGTGTGAGACAATACATTTGGGTTGGGGGGGGCGGGGGGGGCAAACAAAGCAAAAGAATACGCAATAAACAGGAGGACGTTGCAAGGGGTTGAGTGATGCAAATGGTGAAATCTGAATCCATTAAAAATCTGGAATGAAAAGTCTAATGACCAATTGTCGTAAAAACCCATCTGGTTCACCAATGTCCTTTACAGAAGAAAATGTGCTGTCCTTACCCAGTCTGGCCTACATGTGACTCCAGACCCACAGCAATGTGGTTGACTCTTAAATGCCTCTTAGCAATAAAACTTGACCTAGCCAATTACACCCACATCCCATGAACATATTTTAAAAATCCTGAAAAGGTGGTGGAAGTTTATTAATTTTAAAAGGGAGTTGGACAGGTGTTTGAGGAAGAACAACTGACAGGGTCACAGGCAAAAATATGGAACTGAGCACGACTGCTCTTTCAAAGAGCCAGAACAAGCACAATGGGCCAATTGGCCTCCTCCTGTGCAGTCGGTTTCCATGATTCTGCAAGGTCCGCTGCAGCAACTCACCAAGGCTCCTGAGACAGTATCTTCCAAACCCGCAATCTCTACCATCTAGGAGGGACAAAGGCAGCATATACGTGGGAACAGCACCACCTGCAAGCTTCCCTCCAAGCCACTCATCATCCTGACTTGGAAATATATTGCCATTCCTTCACTGTCTCTGGGTCAAAATCCTGGAACTCTTGCCCTAACAGCACTGTGAGTGTACCTACACCACATGGACTGCAGCAGTTCAAGAAGGCAGCTCACCACCACCTTCTCAAGGGCAATTAGGGATGGGTTATAAATGCTGGCCCAGCCAGCGACACCCACATCCCGCGGAAGAATAAAAAAATTCTACAAAGGAATCTTTCAAAGCAACGAAAACACACACTTCTATTACTGGCTAATCAGCTGCTATTGGTTGTAATTTTCATTCTTCCAGTTCAAGACTTTATCAGACATCAATAAACAATCTGCACTGAAGTGATTCAGAGGCTGAAAACAGATCCTCACTACCAATCGCTGAAAGGCTGTTCAGACTGACACCCCTCCCCCACCCATACGCACACTCCCCAATTTGCACCATCCCCCAACACACACATAAAACTCTTGACACATCCAGGAATGTGCGTCTCACCCTGTATATAATTCTCTTTCTCCCTCTCACCATGAGTGCCTTGATCTTGCTCTCCCTCCCTACAGTTGTGTTGCTCTCGTTTCTCTCTCTCTCACTCCCTCAGTGTGTTGGTATCCCTCTTTCTCCCTCCCTGCAGGTGTGTCAGTCTTTTCCTATCTGTGGATGTTATTTATTTATTTGAAGGATAGTGATCTGGAATGTATTGCCTGAATGAAGCTTGATGCAGATTCAACAGTAATTTTAAAAAGTGAATTAGGTTAATACTCAGAGGGCAATATTTGCAAGGCTATGGGGAAGCAGGAGATTGGAATCAATTAGATAACCTGTCTCGTGGAGGCAGTACAAGCACAATATGACAAATGGCCTCCTCCTCTGCTGTATCAACATATTTCTATGAGTTGAATAATTGAAGTGGGTAAATGTACAGGGCTACAGGGAATAAGGAGAGAAGCTAATTGGATAGCTTTTACAAAGAGCCAGCACAGGCACAAAGGCCGATGGTCTTTTCTTGTTCTGTATCGTTCTATAAAGTTGAAGTACAACCATGACATAGCTGAATGGACGAACAGGTCCGAGGAGCTGATTGGCCTCAGCTGGTTCTGAATGCCAACAGTTGAGTGTGCACAGGCACACAGACACAGCTGTGCACAGCTCCCAGCCTGGTTGCAACTCACCTGTACAGTTTTCTTGATCCTGAGCGAGGGCCCGGGGTATTCCTTGGAATACAGGTCTGACAGGAAGAGTGAATTGATCAATGTTGATTTGCCGAGTCCTGACTCCCCTATTAGGGAAGAAAAACGAAGATCAGTCATAACCGTACAGTGGTAGTGAGCTAATCACTGACATATGGTACTGAGCACCTAGACTTCTGGGTCCTGTAGTGGAAAACGTAGCCACATTTCATCAATGATACTAATCAACAGGATGCTGCAGTCAGCTACATGTAGAGTTTAATTCTGAAGCATGAAACCTACCTGCTGTATGCTTCCCACATGTAAGGAGTTCAGATCGTGTAAGAAACACATCTGGCCATGGGATTGGAATGGAGTCAGTCACTTCAGTCAAGTTAGAATTTGCGGGAACAAAGTGTTTATCTGCTAACTGGTACTAAATAACGAAGTAGCAGTCGGACAGATAGCAGTGGCAAGGGGCAACGGGGTGTCCAGGAATCAGTACTGGGGAGATACACCTGGAATACGGTGAGCAATTGTGTCTCCGTATTTAAGGAAGGATATACTTGCATTGAAGGCAGTACAGAGAAAGTCCACTGGATTCGTCCCTGGGATGAAGGTTGACTTTTAATGAGAATCTGAGTAAATTGGGCTTACAGTCTCTGGAGTTTAGAAGAATAAGAGATGACCTCATTGAAACATACAAGATTCTGAAGGGGTTTGATAGGGTAGACGCTGAGAGGATGTTTCCCCTGGTCAGGAGATCAAAGACACAGGGGCACAGTCTCAAGATAAGGGACTGATCATTTAGGGCTGAGATAAGGAGAAATTACTTCACTCAAAGGGTTATGAATCTTTGGAATTCTCTACCCCAAAGGGTTGCGGAAGCTTTATCATTGATCTCCCAGGGAATTGAGGGAAATGGGGACTGAGCGGAAAGTGGAGTGAGGCAGATCAGCCATGATGGTACTAAAAGGCACAGCAGGCTTGAGGAGCTGTACTGTTGACTTCTGCTCCTATTTCTTATGTTCTAATATGATATGAGGGGGTTATCCAATGATGGGTACTGAGGAGGGGTACTGAGTGGAATGTCTCAGAGATCAATGTTGGGACACCTAAAGTTTACTGAGTTTGATAAACTGTAATCTGGACTGATTAATTCATCATATTGAATGGTGTTTGGGGTGGGTTATTGTCGAATATATACTCGGGCTAAAACAGATCACATCTCAAAAGGTACAATTGGAACAATGAGATCTCATGGTAAAGAACGTGGCTTGATGGGGCTTCCCACGACACTAACTGGAATACTGTGGCTACAAGAACAGGTCAGAGGCTAGGAATCATGTGACGAGTAACTCACCTCCTGACTCCCAAAACCTGTCCACCATCTACAAGACATGTCAGGAGTGTGGTGGAATACTCCCCACTTTCCAGGATGAGTGCAACTTCTGCAACACTCAAGAAGTTGGACACCATCCAGGACCAAGCAGCCCACTTGATTGGCACCACATCTACAAACATTCACTCCCTCCACCACCAATGCACAGTAGCAGCAGCTTGTACCATCTACTGGATGCACTGCAGGAACTCACCAAGGCTCCTTAGACAGCACTTTCCAAACCCACAACCGCTACCTTCTAGAAGGACACAGGCAGCATACACATGGGAACACCAACACCTGGAAATTCCCTTCCAAGTCACTCACCATCCTGGCTTAGAAAGATATCGCTGTTCCTTGACTGTCGCTGGGTCAAAATCCTGGAACTTCCTTCCTAACAGTACTGTGGGTGTACCTTCACTACATGGACTGCAGCGGTTCAAGAAGGCAGCTGAACAACACCTTCTCAAATGCAACTAGGGAAGAGCAATGAATGCTGGCCCAGCTGGAGAAGCCCATATCCCATGAATGAATAAATAAAAAAAAAAGTATGATCCTGAGTTACTATTTCACATTATTCTGTGACTTCACAACAAGGTAGATGGATAGAAAATGGTAAAAAGCAAGTGCAATACAGGTTATCAGAAAGCTCTTCAGACAGCCAGTGATCAATATCCGGAATGAGCTCCATATAAGCAGTGAATAAAAACTGGACAGCCATTCAGGGTCAGCTGGGTGCTGGAATAGAACAAAAAGATAAGATGGTGGGATGAGCTCAATGGCCTGACTGGCCTCCCTCTGTTCCTCTCTGATATATGGGGGTGTTGCCAGCTATCTGTTGAATGAAGATTGCTTTTCCAGGTACTATATGAAAACTCGTACATACTTGATGCGCTAAGGAGGGAGGAGCTTGTTCACACAGGAAACTTTCATGTGGGTGGGGCATGGCAGGGGGGTGTTAAGGTGACGAAACATTACATCATACAGACTGACCACTTGACCTATCAGCTCCATGGTAGCATTTTTCATCAAAAATTCTGACTCTTTTTAAACACAATCTGCTATGCCTCCAATTTCAGTTCCTGAGATCCATCCAGAGCAAGTAAGGATGACTCCAACAAAATCCATCTGTAGAATCATGGTATCTTACTGCATAGGAATCCATTTGGCCCATCATACCAATGCCAGCTCTTTGAAACAGCTATTCAATTAATCTTAACTAACTTGCTTTCTCCCATACCCCAGTATTTCCCTTTTGTAAGTTTATACTGAATCTGCTTCCATTACCCTTTCAGGCAGTGTCTTACAGATCATAGCTTAGTTTAAAAAAAATCATCTCACCTCAAGTTCTTCTGCTAATTACCTTAAATCTGTGTCTTCTAATAGTTACTATATTACTTCTTCCAGCAATAACTCTTGCCTCTGTGAACAGGTCCTCCCGACCCAACCCATCAAAACCACCCAAAGGAACAGGTTCTTCCTATGATTTTGAACACTGTTTAAATCTCCTCTTTTGCTCCTCTGCTCAAAGGAGACCAATCCTGTTTCTCCACTCTCGCCACAAAAGCAAAGTCCCACAAACCAAACAAGTCTCCTCTATACCTTTCCAAGGCCTTGACATCCTTCTTTATCGGAAAGAATTCCATTTGGCCGCAGTAGTACAGTTGCAATCCAACCAGTGTTTTATAAAAATTCAGCAGAACGTCCTTGCTTTTGCACTCAATGCCTCTATTAATAAAGGCAAATATCCCTTAAGCTTTTTAATAGCCTTCTCAAGTTGTACTGTCACCTTCAAAGGCTTGCAAGTGTGAACTACCCAGGTGTCTCTGATCCTGCAATCCTATGAATAAATGTACCATATAGTTCATTTTGTCTCTCTTTATTCTTCCTTCCAAAATATATCAGTCCATCTGCCAAATTTCTGCTTAGCCACAGGAACTTTCTCTTATCCCTGGCCTTTGCTTTCCGGCAGATAATTCATTTACTATTCCAAGAGAAACCACAAATGACAATACTTGCAGTCAGGCAGAAGTTGTATGCGTTTCAGTAAAAGTGGAAGTTGCTTTGTTGTGTGGCAAACTGTGTTGCCAAGTCCAGTGTTAATGGTTTCCTGGGTTTGATGATGACGACATGTCAGCCATGAAGCCATATGGTCAACTGCATTAGTGAACATTACAAAAGGGCAACAGATCAACATCTGAACGAGAGACTGCATAGGAAAGCTGCTGCTGGTGAGCAGGTTACCACCTGCTCCGAATGGAGAGGCACGGCTGTACTCATTAACAAGGCAGGGAGACAGAAAAGCAGCAGCTCTGTCTGAAACTCAATGCAGCAGAACTGACCATTTATCCTCACTTCAACAGAAGAACCAAAAGAGGCAAAGGATAACTGACTCCTTGCTATGCTATGGCAAACTGCCTCATCCAAAAGCTATTGGGTACTTTGTTTTGTGAATAAAAATAACATTATTTTAGTCTGTTACAGCTCCAGCCTGTGTAGTGAAACAGAATGGATGGAGGAGAAGATCTGCTGTGAAAGTAGCCAACTCCCAAGGCCTTGACGTCCTTCCTTATCAGAAAGGATTCCAGCTAACGTCTAATCAGTGTTTTATAAAGCTCTTCCGAAAGAACAGGTGCCATGAGGAGGGAAACAAGAGGAAGAATGTGAATTGGGATTTTGACTAATAGTGTCCTCTTCATCATGATTGAAAGATAGATTAAGTCTGTATTCTTGTACTAGTTGTGAGAGGGGCAGTATGTCATTATACTGATAATTCCCCCGACAGATCAACCATCTAACAAATGGTTCAACAGGCTCAGGGGCTAAATGGCCTTCTGTTGCTAGGATGGCCACCCATTCGCCTATCTAGTCCACAAGGCCAGTGTGCATCACGTTATCAGGTCATTATCCTCAAGTTGAAGCTGCAAGATATTTACACAGTAGTATTAAGTCATCGTAAAATCCTTCTGTACAATAATTAAAAAATATGATTTTGCATGGACAATAAATTCTTCTTCTACCCAGAGTCCAAGTGTGAACTCAACTTTCCAGGAGTTCCAGCTCCTGTACAAGATCCGGTTTCCAAACTCTGGCTCCCAACACCCAGACTATGAATAATTACCACATTCCATAAGATCATAGATCAATTTAACAAGCACAATTTTTCACACTTGCCGCGCTGCAAATAATGCAATTTTCCAATATCACCTAGAACAATGTTCCATTGTTTGATCTATCAATCGGGTGTGCATTCCCAAAAACTGCTATCCTTCTGTTGAGACTCAAGAGTTCAGGAAAGTCTGCTTAAAATTTTTCTGCTTATTTCCAACTCAGTGTTTCTCAGCTGTACTCTTCCCAGGATCCTGAATAATGACCAATCTCTTTATCTCTTGACCAATATCACTAAAGCAGATTACCTGGTTGTCAGATTGTTTTTTCAGGGATCGAGCTACGGGTAAATTGATTGCCATGTTTCCAACATGACAATCGTAACTATGCTTCAAAAATACATAATTGGTTGTAAAGTGTTTTGAGACATCCTAATGTCCTGAAGTTTATCTTTTTTACTCAATAAGGGACAAAAGTGGGGGCTGTTAATGCCTATTACGGTTGTTGCAACGTTATAGAGGTGGTAGTAAACAGTCTTGGTTTAGTGAGAGGATATGGGGTCATAAGATCAGCTCACAGTCAACAAGGATATCCAAGTCCTGACACTGAGCAGAGGCTGGAGACGGCAGCAAGGTGAGGAAAAGGAGGGAGCTAAGGAAAGACGTATGGGGTGGGCACTCTCGAGGCAACAGTGCATGGATTGGAGGGGAGCGAAGCCACAGCTAAATATTCTCTGGCTCAACAGTAAATATTACTTCAAATCGAATCAGGCTGATCAGCAGGAATGATTTAATTTAGAGATATGTCACTAAGAAACAGGCATTAGGGATGTTTTGAATAATGTGGCAATAAGGTGACAGTGATCCATTTGTTTGTGGTACAAATTGTACAAGCTGGTTGGTGTTGAATTTTGACTGGACTTTTCTCGTCCGAGGCTGTCTTTATTTTCAATCCAGCGTAATGTATGAAAATTAGCTGCTCCATTATTCTGCTCTCTGCTTTACGCAGTTCCAGACTGACCCGGAGGTGAGCGGGGCAGTCTCTCCTGCGTGTATCACAAAATTTATTAAACAGCAGCTTCACACTGCTCAGATGAACAGTCCTCCCCTGCCTGCTGTATTCCTGGGATTGGGTCACAACTTCCTTTCCAATAGATGTTTCCAAGACACTGCTTCTGGCCAAATAGAAAGAATGCAGATTTCTGGACAAGAAGGAACTGAAGACAAACAGGACTGGAGGCCACACAGGGGAAATCTCTCTGTTAAACTCAGACTGCTGCTCAGTTACTGTCCATGTTAATGGCAGTGACATGCAGCAAGCTCCTTAGTACGTAGTGTTTACACAGTAGTCATTCATTGGATCTATTTGCTCAGTGTTTGGAGCCTGTGTACCCTCAGGGGTGTCAACACTGACCAATCATTCTGGTGTCAGCTCCACAAGGAGCTGGAATCCTCCACATCAGTACCACAATGAGCAGGAATGTTCAATTACAAAGATTTATGTCAGCCAACATTGAGGGAGGCTGCCCAGCGAGGGTAAGGGCAGTGGTTGAAAGCAGACAGCTGATGCAGGAGATTGTGGCCAGCTTAAACCCTGTAGAATAAAGCTTCATTCATCTCTCAGGCTGGAAGGTTTAATGTCAGTGCAAATTTGCTTTGTGCAGACTCTCTTCCCTCTGGACTCCCCTACCCCAGCTTCAGGGTAAACTTAACACTATCACACTTGTTTTAGTTAGTAAAATTCTTGTTCCTGAGCCAGAAGGTTGTGTGTTCAGGTCTCACTCTAGAAATTTGGGCACATAATCCAAGCTGACACTCCCAGCACAGTCATACGGACTCAAAACGTTAACTCTTCCAGACGTGCTGTGTTTTTCCACCATTTTCTGTTTTATTTCAGATTTCCAGCATCTGCAGTACTTTGCATTTATTTCACTCCCAGTGCAGTACTGAAGGAACGCTGCACTGCTTCAGGCCATTTTTCTGATGAGATGTTAAACCGAGTCTCCTTTCTCAGTTGGGTGTGCAATAAAGGCAGATAGTGCAGTAAAGAAAGGTGCTCATTGCTAATAGAACAATTGCAGTAAAAGCAGGCCCTAAAGTTATCAAAGGATTAAAAACTAGGAAGATAGAACTTCATTGAAGCAGTAAGCACCAGTCTCAGATATTGGAGAGAGATAACAGAACTATCGGAAAAGCTTCTGAAAAGGAAGGGTGACCAACCAGAGGGTGATGGTTCAGATTGCAGACAGTAATAGAGGAGAATGGTTTTAAGGTTAGATTGAGGTATAATGCCAAGGATACATCAACCAGTGACGAGACGGATGATGTTACAGGAATGGTTTCAGGTTCCTAGGACACTGGAACAACTTGGCTTCATTTAGACAGGACTGGGAACTAAACATCGCCTACTAAAACAGGTGCGACTGTGAAAGGGAAGATGGTGCAAGCAGTTTAAGACATGATTACAACCACAGAAAGGAAGTTTTTTTTAAATTATTTGGTGACGCTAAGAGAATCCCCTGTAGTTGAACTAAAAATTAAGAGTGTGTTATTCACATATTATAGATCAGGAAATTGCAGAAAAGAAAACGAGGGTGTAAATTAGAGATTTGTAGCAGGAACTAAGTTGTAATAATGGGGACTCTGACAAAGGATGGGAAACATAAGCAGTAAGAAGATTCAAATGTTAAAAGAGGGGAGATGAAAGACTAACTGGCAACATTAAAATACCTATTTCTTTAAGGAAGTGTTTCCCAAACTGATTCCTGATGTGACCCCATTTTAATGCTGCAGACCGATGAGATCCCAGAGTGAAAATTTGAGTTTGGGTAGAATTGTTAACCAGGGCAAGGGGTGGCGGGGGGGGTAGCTGGAAGCTGTTGATTGTGGTGGCAGTTGTTGAAAGGTTAGTTTATAAAAAGAAACGACGATCTTTCTTTTCGCAGGCTGAATTAGCAACATCAATCAGGCCATGAGGCCATGCTTAACAGGAAAAAACAAGAGCGCTGAAAGGAGTCTCGCAGCAGTCAAAACATAGTCTGCATTCCATGGCTACTATTGCTGGCTTGGATCTCGTGATCCCAAAATCTGGAGGTTTGGACCCATAGTTTGGAAACTTCCTGCTTTGAAAGGAAAGTTAAAAAGGGTTTCTACCACTTTAAGTAGGCTAGTTCATCCTGTACTCAATAGTAAAGAAACAGTTTTTTAAGCATTTGTCTAAGTTTTTACAGAGGGGGGAATCTGCTTGGAAGAGCAGTATAAAAATAATAGAGCTAAAAATAGGAAAACACCCGGCACTCAATGGGTCAATCCCAATCCTGGGAAAGTGACCTCATCCTGGCCAATATGTGTCCTTCGACCGACGTCATTAAGATCTGAATAAATGATCATTATCACAGTTATTGCACATTATCACAGTCGTGGCATCTTGCTGTGTGCAAAATGCCTATCTGGTTTCAAACATTATAACAGTGACAACACCTCAAAAATACTTCATTGGCTGTAAAGCACTTTGGGAAGTGGCTGAAAGGCATTATATAAATGCAAACTTATCTATTTTCCTAGATATGGCTGGAGAGGAGATAGTGGAGACGGTAACCACAAATTTTCCAAACATGTTTGGAACTGGGAATTGTGCCTAAAGATTGAAGGGCAGGAAATGTTCAAAAAAGGATAACTTGGAGGAAGTTACAGGACATTTAGGCAACTTAGTTATAGGTAAAGATCTTAAGTCTATGATACTGATTAAAATGAATGAAAACCTGAACGGCCAGGGTTAATGAGAGAGTCAGCAGAAATATGTAAAGGCAGTGTGTGCTTGACTTACCAATTTGAATTTTTGGGAGCTCGTTAGTGAAGGAAACACAGTAGGTCTGCGGTTTACAGAAAGCTCTTTGATAAAGTACATGTCACCTTTTGGAGTTATTGATTTGATATAAAAATGTTACCGTGGCGTTAGATTTGGCTGTCAATGGGTTATATTCACAGCGCAATTGAGAGATGTGTTTTAGAGCTGGATGGACCAGTTTGTGAATTTGGATTTCTTGAATTCTGCTTCAAGTCGTGTTCACAGAAGTTGCATCGACATTTCTGTAGACCATCCACACTCATCATGTTAGGCTGGTTTATCCATCTGTGCTCAGAAGGGCAGCATTTCATGGTCTCAGAGAGGATAAGTTGTCATAGATCATCCCCACTAGCTGGCAAAACAATATCAAGGGAGGAACTGACTGAAAGAACAGAGGTGGAAATTAGAAGAAATTTGAGGGACTAGCATGCCAACAGGCTGGCATAACTAACCCATCTGGAGAACAGATTTCTACTTCCGATTTCCCCAGCATGATAGAAATAATCTTCATCAGCATAGGGCTGCTGGGATTTTGGTTCTCTTTTTGGAACAGGTTTGTTTTCGGTAGAAGTATCAAGAACATCTTTCTCCAAGTACAGCTCATTATATCTTTGATTTTCCAGAGTGAGGATCTCAAACACCGACAATGATATTTCTCCAAAATTTAATTAAAGCAATCCAAACAAGGACTCAATTTCTGAAACACATTTGTTTTAGTTTCAGAAATTAGTCTGCTTTACCAAAATTACTGCTCATTTGCTTTGCTACCATATATGACACTAAATATAATCTATAAAAACATAATATAATCTATAGTTTAGTCTGATGGTAGTCAACATGGTAGCTATCTGCATATTCATATTTCTGCAGCGTGGAAAGCAGGGTAAAAAAGAGAATAATGTAAATCTGGTGGCAGAATAAACAAGCCTGGCTACCAGGGACCAACTGGCCCCTGTCTCCTCTGCTATAAACCGTTCTACGTTTTAAACCACCTGTCCCACACAGTGAGGTGAAGTATTGCAGTTCATTGGAGGCCTGCCCAGAGAAACAGTCTTACTGACGTAAGCATGAATAAAGGACACTGGGAGAAATATTATGATTGAACAGGCTGGGGCTCTTTTCTCTGGAGAAGGGAAGCTGACAGACGACTTGATAGAGATTTTGGAGATTCTGAAAAGCTTGGACAGTGTAGACATTAGAGGTGTTTCCATTTGTGGGGGAGACCAAAACTAGGACCATCAATAAAATAAAGCCAATGGGGAACTCGGCAGAAACTTCTTTCACAAAGAGTGGTTTGAATGTAGAAGTCATTACCACTGTGGGTCATTGAGGAAAACCACAAAGATACATTTATGGGGAAACTAGATAAGAACATGAGGGAGAAAGGAATAGAAGGATGCACTGATAGGGGGTTAGAAAAAGAGGCACGAGTAGTTGTGTGTGGAGCGAAACATTGTCACATGCCAGCTGAATGACCCCTGTGCTGTAAATACTTGTAATTCTATATAAAGCAGGAGCAGGTGAGAGGGGGACAGTGTTGGAAAGTACGTGGGACGAGTCTAGCGGCTTACCTCAGAAAGGTACAACACCATCCACTCCAACACACAGGACCTTTTACCTATGTATAATATTACAAACTGGGGTCAATGTGAGAGTGTGACTGCCATCAAGGCAGATTTGACCATGTGTGGCTTCAAGGAGGCCTAGCAAAACTGGAATCAATGGGAATCAGGGGGAAAACTCTCCATTGGTTGGGGGTCTTACCTAACACAAAGGAAGATGGTCGCGGTTGTTGAAGGTCAGTCATCTCAGCTTCAGGACATCGCTGCAGGAGTTCCTCAGGGTAGTGTCCTCCGCCCAACCATCTTCAGCTGCTTCCTGCTTCCTTCCATATATAGTCAGAAGTGGGGATGTTCGCTGATGGTTGCACAATGTTCAGCACCAGTCGTGACTCCTCAGATACAAAAGCAGTCCATGTCCAAATGCTGCAAGACTTGGACAATATCCAGGCTTGAGTTGATAAGTGGCAAATAATCATGTCACATATGTGCCAGGTAAAGGCCATCTCCAACAAGAGAATCAAACTCTCTCCTCTTGACATTCAATGGCATTACTATCGCTGAATCCCCCACTCTCAACATTCTGGGGTTTACCTTTAACCAGAAACTGATCTGGACCAGCCATATAAATACTGTGACTACAAGAGTAGCTCAGAGACTGTGAATTCTGCAGAGAGAATTTACCTCCTGACTCCCCAACGCCTGTTCACCATCTACAAGGCACAAGTCAGAGATGTGATGGAATACTCCCCACTTGCCTGGAGTGCAGCTCCAATAACACTCAGGAAGCTGGACACCGTCCTGGACAAAGCAGCCTGCTTGATTTGCACCCCATCGACAAACATTCACTCCTGCCACCACCAATGCATAGTAGCAGCAGTGTGTACCATCTACAAAATGCACTGCAGGAATTCACCAAGGCTCCTTAGACAGCATCTTCCAAATCCAAGACCACTACCATCTAGAAGGACAAGGGGAACAGATCCACCACCTGGAAGTTCCTCTCCAAGCCGCTCACCAGCCTGACTTGGAAACATATTGCCGTTCCTTCACTGTCACTGGGGCAAAATTCTGGAACTCTCGCCCTAACAACACTGTGGGTGTTCCTGCGCCACATGGACTGCAGCAGTTCAATAAGATGGGCTCACCAGCACCTTCTCACAGGCAATTAGGGATGGGCAATAAATGCTGCTTACCCAGCACACCTACATCCCATTAAAGAATAAAAAAATATAAGAACATGAAATACATTAAAAACAGACAAAAATTCACCAATTTCCTTTCTGAAGAGAATGGAGGAAAAGAAAGATGAGACAATGGAGGAAGATATACAAATCAGGATGGACTGGATTTTTAAGGAAAGCCACATCTCATGAAATCAGAAAGCTTTGTACTAGTTTCCCCAATTTCAAACAGGTTAACTGAGTGAACAAATCCAAACTGGGTGGAAAGTAAATATACAGCTGGAAATCTGCAGACACACATCAGATCCCATTCCACCTCTCATCAGGGTATGTACTACACAAACAAAAGCACCATCAGGATCACAGCCACCTCCCTCAGCTGACTGCTCAACGATTCACAGAATTAAACCCACTTGCAGTCAGCATCCAAGTATGGGTCAATTTAAACACATCCTCAGTATGAAAACAGTTGCTCGCTGTTTTTGTCAGCAAACTATTTCCTGCTTGGTTACCCCTTGCACTGCTGCCTCAGAGCACCATCACCCTAACTGCCCACAAACATTCCCCCACCTGACACCCCCACCCCTTAACTGACATCCCCCTCCCATCACCCTGGCTGTCCCCAACCAGTCCCCACCCCATCTCCCTGGCACCCTCCAACCCCACCCCATCCCAACTCTCTGGCCAGGTTGTTATGAAAGTCAACTTACCTTCTCAACGAGAGCAGAGGTCAGGAGCTCCCAAGTCCAGACATACCTCGGAGTTTCCACGCACACGCAGACTGGGAGCAAGCTGCGCAGGTCAGCATTTTTAAGTTCATTGGGTCCAGTGCATAAAGACAAACATGACGAGACTGGGAGTAGAGTGCCATTGCACAAGTGTCCCAGGCAGGGGTCAGGACGAAGTCCCAAAAGAGAAGTCCCAGACAGGGAACAAAGACAGGCAGAGCAGAGAAAGGGGCTCCAAACAGGAAAAGGGCTGGGATTAGCAGACTTTAAGTCAAGAGGACTCAGGAGAAGCCCTGAAGATCCAAGGCAGCAGCAGAACGTCGTGTGCTGCTCAGCGCAGCCAAGGAGCTGTATTTGTGCTTGTGGGTTGGTGCTGGAACGCAGGCCTGGGAATCCAGGGGACAGGATTAAAACCCTTCGAGGTGGTCCGTTGTTGAAAGCTGTCTAAGTTGGAGTGACCTTTAGAGAGAACTCAAAGGTGAAGGAGAGAGTGAGTGAGTTTCCATGAGATTGGTTGATTCGGTGTTTACTGACGTCTGGGTGGGTTGTTGGGAAATTCGTGGATTCTGTGTTGGTCGCATCTGCCATTTATTGTGTAGTATGGTGCATTTGAACACAGATTGCCTGTTAATTCACATGTACCTCATATTAACCCTGAATGTTATAGAGTATAAAATAGATATTATTTATCATTTACCTTCCTGATCTTGTATAGTAAAGTTAATATGTGTTTGTTCAAAACCAATAGAATCTAAAGACTTTATTCTCTTAGTAAGTTTTTTGAATCAAAAACTTTGTCTACTCTAAACAAAACATTGGTCCCTTACTAGATCTTACCTAAAGCTTGGGGGTCTGGTCAAGGATCATAACAATCTCTGATCAGTTATTATACAGAGTTTTTAACACTGCCTGTCAGCATTCATTCTTCACATAATGTAGCAAAGGGTGTAATTTCTCAATCTGCACCCCAAGACTTACCCACAACCATTAGCGTGAACTCAAATCCCCGTTTCACTGACTTGCGGTACACTTGATTTGGGAGGTTTGCAAATCCCACATATCCCTCCAGGGAACGGGCATGCTGAAAAGGAAGGAAAAGAGAGTTCGTTCAAAGACAAATTTAGAATAAGGCGGGGACAGTGCTGTCACTGTACAACACTGGCATACAGTACTGGTGGCAAGAAGTCTATCACGGTATAACACTGGGCTATGGTACTGGTGGGGACAAGTCTTCGTCACTCTCCATCCACCTATCCTCTCCTGCAACCATCCGACTCTCTCCCCCGCACCCTATGACTCCCCATCTCACCCACCAACTGCACCCCCCGACTCCCACCTCAACCCACTCCCAACCCACTGCCCACCCCATCTCCAGCCACCCACCCACACTCTCCCACTCATCATCCATTCCACCCACACATCCCCCCTCACGCTCTTCCCCTACGCATCCTCTCCCCTCCTCCCCTCCGCCTCTCCCCCACCCCCTTCCAACACTCACCCCTCCCCTCCCCCAACACAGCCAACTCCCCACACTCGTCCGTCCCCTCCCCCAACACACCCCCCTCCCCCAACAATCCCCTCTCCCCTCCCCTCTCCCCCCACCCAACACTCCCCTCCCCTCCTCACTCCCCTCCCTCAACACACCCCCCTCCCCTCCCACCAACATTCCCCCCCCTCCCCTTCCCCCCAAACAATCCCCCCTCCACTGCCCTCCCCTCTCCCCACACCGCCCCCCACCCAACACTCCCCTCCCCCACTCCTCCCCTCTCCCACTCCCCTCCGCCACCACACACCCCTCCACCCCACCCCTCTCCCCCCACCCTACCCCCCCACCCCTCTCCTCCCACCCTACCCCCCCACCCTATCCCCCACCCCTCTCCCCCCACCCTACCCCCCCACTCCCCCCTCCCCTCCCACACCCCTCCCCCCTCGCCACCTCCCTCCCCCCTCCCCCCAACACTTCCCTCCCCTCTCCCCCCAACACTCCCCCCTCCCCCTCTGCCCCCTCCCCCTTTCCCCCTCTCCTCCCCCCTTTCCCCCTCTCCTCCCCCCTTTCCCCCTCTGCCCCCTCCCCTCCCTCCTTTCCCCCTCTGTCCCCTCCCCTCCCCCACTCCTCCCCCTTTCTCCCTCTGCCCCCTCCCCCTCAGCCCCTCCCTCCCCTCAGCCCCCTCCCCTCCCCCTCAGCCCCCTCCCCTCCCCCCCTCTGCCCCCTCCCTTCCCTCCCCCTCTGCCCCCTCCCTTCCCTCCCCCTCTGCCCCCTCCCCTTTCCCCCTCTGCCCCCTCCCCTCTCCCCCTCTGCCCCCTCCCCTCCCCCTTTCCCCCTCTGCCCCCTCCCCTCTCCCCCTCTGCCCCCTCCCCTCCCCCTTTCCCCCTCTGCCCCCTCCCCCTTTCCCCCTCTGCCCCCTCCCCTCCCCCTTTCCCCCCTCTGCCCCCTCCCCTTTCCCCCTCTGCCCCCTCCCCTCCCCCTTTCCCCCTCTGCCCCCTCCCCTCCCCCTTTCCCCCTCTGCCCCCTCCCCTCCCCCTTTCCCCCTCTGCCCCCTCCCCTCCCCCTTTCCCCCTCTGCCCCCTCCTCTCCCCTCCCCTCTGCCCCCTCCCTCTCCCCTCCCCCCTCCCCCTCCCCTCTGCCCCTTCCCCCCCTCCCCCTCCCCTCTGCCCCCTTCCCCCCCTCCCCTCTCCCCCTTCCCCCCCTCCCCTCTGCCCCCTTCCCCCCCTCCCCTCTGCCCCCTTCCCCCCCTCCCCTCCCCTCTGCCCCCTTCCCCCCCTCCCCTCCCCTCTGCCCCTTCCCCCCCTCCCCTCCCCTCTGCCCCTTCCCCCCCTCCCCTCCCCTCTGCCCCTTCCCCCCCTCCCCTCCCCTCTGCCCCTTCCCCCCCTCCCCTCCCCTCTGCCCCTTCCCCCCCTCCCCTCCCCTCTGCCCCTTCCCCCCCTCCCCTCCCCTCTGCCCCTTCCCCCCCTCCCCTCCGCCCCTTCCCCCCCTCCCCTCCCCTCTGCCCCTTCCCCCCCTCCCCTCTGCCCCTTCCCCCCCTCCCCTCCGCCCCCTCCCCCTCCCTCCCCCACTCTGCCCCTTCCCCTCCCTCCCCCACTCTGCCCCCTCCCCTCCCTCCCCCTTCCCTCCTCTGCCCCCTCCCCCTTCCCTCCTCTGCCCCCTCCCCCTTCCCTCCTCTGCCCCCTCCCCTCCACCCCCTCCCTCCCCCCCTGCCCCTTCCCCTCCTCCCTCCCTGCCCCCTCCCCTCCTCCCTCCCCCCGCTCCTCCCTCCCCTCCCCGCTCCTCCCTCCCCTCCCTCCTCCCTCCCCTCCCTCCCCCCGCTCCTCCCTCCCCCCTCTGCCCCCTCCCCTCCCCTCCCTCTGCCCCCACTGCCCCCCTCCACTCCTCTGCTCCCCCTCTGCCCCTTCCCCCCTCCACTCCTCCCTCCCCTCCCTCCCCCCGCTCCTCCCTCCCCTCCCTCCCCCCGCTCCTCCCTCCCCCCTCTGCCCCCTCCCCTCCCCTCCCTCTGCCCCCACTGCCCCCCTCCACTCCTCTGCTCCCCCTCTGCCCCTTCCCCCCTCCACTCCTCCCTCCCCCTCTGCCCCCTCCCCCCTCCGCTCCTCCCTCCCCCTCTGCCCCCTCCCCCCTCCGCTCCTCCCTCCCCTCTGCCCCCTCCGCTCCTCCCTCCCCTCTGCCCCTTCCCCTGCCCCTTCCCCTCCCTCCCCCACTCTGCCCCTTCCCTCCCTCCCCCCTCTGCCCCCTCCCCTCCCTCCCCCTTCCCTCCTCTGCCCCCTCCCCCTTCCCTCCTCTGCCCCCTCCCCTTCCCCTCCTCCCTCCCCCCGCCCCCTCCCCTCCTCCCCCCCCCTCTGCCCCCTCCGCTCCTCCCTCCCCCCTCCCCTCCCCTCCTCCCCCTCTGCCCCCTCCCCTCCTCCCCCTCTGCCCCCTCCCCTCCTCCCCTGCCCCCACTGCCCCCCTCCCCTCCCCCCTCCCCCCTCCCCCCTCCGCCCCCTCCCCCCTCCACTCCTCCCTCCCCCTCTGCCCCCTCCCCCCTCCGCTCCTCCCTCCCCTCTGCCCCCTCCGCTCCTCCCTCCCCTCTGCCCCCTCCCCTCTGCCCCCACCCCACCCTCCCCCTGCCCCCACCCCACCCCACCCTCCCCCTGCCCCCACCCCACCCCACCCTCCCCCTGCCCCCACCCCACCCCACCCCACCCCACACTCCCCCCTCCCTTTCCCCTCCACATCCCCTCACCGGGCCTCCTCCGCCGCCCGCATTCGGATCGGGCCGCTCGATCATTCTTTCTGTCCCCTGGTGTCTCCGGCCGCTCCCGGTGAGACTCGGGCTCCGCTCGGTCTGAGTGCCAGAACCGTAAACCCGCCCAGAGCGCCCCGATTTTCACCACAGCCTACGCGTGCGCGCCCGCCTAAACTCCACCCACCCCCCGGCGCGATCCCGTGCTGCAAGTGCGCGCTCCTAGCCCCGCCCCTGAGCTTCCGCCATCCCAAAAGTTTACAAACGTCACAATAGTCACCTGCAGCCCATTGGCTGAAATCACTCAGGCGCGAGTCACTCATCCGAGACCAGCGACCTCCTTACTCCGGGATCAGTTACTCTTACTCATGGACAGGTCGCTCAGAGACTAGGCCTTCTCGTATCCAGCGACTGGTCAGTCTGTCCCATTGCTGCTCGGTTATCACTCAGGCACGAATATGAAATGATTTTGAGAGTGCAATGAAAAGTTGTGCCTAATCTATGGCGTCTGGGGGAAGCTTTAATAGGGGAACTAGCTGAGGATTTCCAGTGGGAATAGCAACTGGCGAAGTTATGTCACTAATAAAGTTATTAATCATGGAACATTTTAGCACAAAAGGCTTGTTGGGAATGAAGAGAGGGAGTATGATGGTTTATGAAGCATCTATCAAGTGCATGAGTCGAGCCCATCTTTCCATAGTATCCAACCTTTGCCACAACTAGGCACCTGATTCGTTTTGTTGCAGAATTAAACATAATATATAATAGTATGATGTATTGGTCTGTCCTGATTTGGTTGGAAGAGCCTGGCAGGTGCGGAGGCTCATGGGGCGTGCAGTGGACAGGAATGTGTGGTGGACTGCAGTGCACAATGGAGTACAGCATCCGGTGGAGTGTATGATGGAATGGAGTGTGCGAAGGCCTGGAGCACACAGGAGTGGAGCGTGCAATGGAGTGGAGCGTGCGGTGGACTGGAGCATGCAATGGACTGGGGCACATGGTGGACTGGAGTGCACCATGGAGTGGATTGTGCAGTGGAGTGGAGCGGGTGATGGAGTGGAGCACACGTGGACTGACGTAGGTGATGGAGTGCAGTGCATGTTGGAGTGGAGTGTACCATGCAGCGGAGCACGCGGTGGATTAGGGCACACGATGGACTGGAGCACACCTTGGAGCAGAGAGTGTGGTGGACTGGAGCATGTGATGGAGCAAAGCATGAGGTGGACTGGAGCATGCGATGGAGCGGGCCTGCAGTGGACTGGAGCGCACAATGGAGCAGAGTGTGTGGTGGAGTGGAGTGCGCGACGTACTGGGGTGTGCGCTGTACTGAAGCGCACTGAGTGCACGATGGACTCGAGTGTACAATGTAATGGAACACACAGTGAACTGGAGTATGTGGTGGAGTGAAGTCTTCGATGGAGTGGAGCATGTGGTGGACTGCAGCATACAATGGAGTGAAGCGCACCGTGGACTGGAGCACATGGTGGACTGGAGCGTGCATTGGACTGTACCGCACCATGGAGCAGCATGTGCGGTGCAGTGGAACACACAATGCAGTGGAACACACCATGGAGTGCAGCATGCGGTGGAGCACGCAGTGGACTGGAGCATGCGGTGGAGTGGAACATGTGGTGGAATGGAGTGTGCGGTGGAGTGGAGCATGCGGTGAACAGTGCAGCGCACGGTGGTCTAAAGCATGCAATGGATTGAAGCACACAGTGGACTGGAGCGCGTGGTGGAGTGGAGTGTGCGGTGGACTGGAGCACAACCATGGAACGGAGCGTGCAGTGGACTGGAATGCGTGATGGAGTGGAGCACATGATGGATTGGAGCGTGCAGTGGAGTGGAGCGCATGGTGGAATGGAATGGAGTGCGCGGTGAAGTGGAGCACACGGTGGAATGGAGTTTGTGGTGAAGTGGAACACAAGGCGGAATGGAGCGTGCGGTGGTCTGGAGCTCAAGGTGAAGTGCAGTGTATGGTGGTCTAGAGCACATGATGGATTGAAGCGCACAGTGGAGTGTGCATGGAGTGGAGTGCACAGAGGCGTGGAGTGTGTGATGGAGTGGAGCACGCAGTGGACTAGAGCGCATGGTGGAGTGGAGTGCACAGAACATGTGCATCTGCCAACAATTGGTGGCAGCCACAGTGGTAGTGGAGTGGGGCAGGGCTTTGGCTGGTGATAAAAGAAAACAACCAATTACACTGTCTGTAGCGATTAAGGAGTGGTGGAGTGCGGTAGATATTCAATGTGGCAGGGAGAAAATGGCATGGTGCAAGCTCGTTGCAGTAGCAATGGCAAGGTGGGGGTTGTTGGTGAAAAAAAATGGAAGATAAGGGGAGCTCAACTACAAACTTACCCTAACTTGAAGAATTCGGAAGGAGGGCTATGGCATTAAGTGGGTGGGTTGGGAGAATAGCATGGGAGGGAGGGGGGATCAGCATGGGTGGGTGGGAGGGGGGGCTCAGCATGGGTGGGTGGGGAGAAAGGGGGGTCTCAGCATGGGTGGCTGGGTGGGTGGGGAGAAAGGGGGGGTCTCAGCATGGTTGGGAGGGAGGGGAGGATCAGCATGGGAAGGAGTGATGATAGCATGGGAGGGAGGGAAGGAGGGGATAGCATGGGAGGGAGAGGGGATAGCATGGGAGGGAGGGGGGATCAGCATAGGTGGGAGGGAGGGGGGAATCAGCATGGAGGGGGGAATCAGCATGGGGGGGTGGGAGGGGGGGGAATCAGCATGGGGGGGTGGGGAGGAAGGGGGGATCTCAGCATGGATGGGAGGGAGGGGAGGATCAGCATGGGAAGGAGTGATGATAGCATGGGAAGGAGGGAGGGAGAGGATAGCATGGGAGGGAGAGGGAATAGCATGGGAGGGAGAGGGAATAACATGGGAGGGAGGACGGAACAGCATTGGAGGGAATGATGATAGCATGGGCGGTGTTGAATAGAATGGGAGGAATAAAATCTAGATGGGGAAATGGTTTGGGGATGATATGAGAGGAATGGGATGGGGATTTAATGAAGTACTGTCGCAATAAAGATGCTAATTTCCACCACAAATGTATTGTGAGTCTCTGCTAGCATAAACTAATTTATTGAAACATCAGTCAAAAATAGGCTTAACAGCACATTTTAAAACATTGTTAATTAACTAAAAGAAAATTAACAATTTTTTGCTTAACCTATAACAATTAGATAAATCTGCTGTGAACTGTAGACTTTGCTCATTGGCTCGATATCACCAATGGAATATCTGGGTTCCTCAGTTCAGACCAAACTCAATGTCTTCAGTGTTGATGTGATGAAGCTCCAAAGCTCCTAATTCTTCCTTCATTCTTTCACCTTCTGGACCATGACCTAAAAAGATTACGAGTGAGATTTCCTTAGAAAATCAAAATAATCGAATGAATAATTCAGGATTTTCCAGTCCCGCCTGAAGTCAACTCGCCTTTAGCTAATCCATCCATTTTCCGTCCTGCCCGTGACGATTCCTGCCACAGACGGGACAGGAAAATCCCAAAGAGTAGATTGCCAAAAGCCCTTTGCACATGTCTTGCTGCTGGCTCAAGCATCTTTTCAATTCTCACACCCATTAGTGTAATTAATAACAGCTCCGTCCAAGATCTTTCCTAAACTGCTGTATCCCAGCACCCAAGCCCAACTCCTTCTCTACCAGACAGAAGTGCTTATTTAACAAGCACATCGTTTGTGTTGGGTTCAAACAGCCTATTAAAGGGTTCAACAACCTTTTTTCATCTGAAGAGTGTCTTAAAAATAAAAATGCTGAAAATAAAAAATACAGGGCGCCGCAAAACAAAAATTCAGTGTTTCTAAACCAAAATACTTAGTAAATTGCCAGGTGTCTCTGGTAAAATGCATAATTTACATCTAATAAATAAAATACATGTATGAGATTTATGTAGCAATAGAAAAAAAATGAAATTAAAATAGACATGAATTTTGACTAGTTTGTTTTACTATAATTTTGTCAGTAAAGTCATCTTAAAAACACTAACTTAAGGTGTGTAAAATTAAGACAATTTTTTTCAGTTATTGAATCTCATGATAAAAAAGCTTCTATTAGCAAATTCAGAATAATTTGTTGTCTCAACTATATTAGAAACAATAGTGGTCATAACCATAAAAACCTGTCCTCACACCAAAAAGCATTATTCTATAACCATGGTGGCTACACAACCTGAACATGTTTATTTAGAGCATGCTGATGTTTTTCATTAAAATAACCATTTGAAGCAATAGAGTGCAGCATAATTATTAGCCTTTTATCTCCCCAATAAAAGCCCAGCTCTTACATCTTATCCCTGAACTGCCAACCCCACTCCAACTAAGTACCCAGCAGGATGTCACACATGGAGTTATAGGGATGCCGACTCATTTAAGATGAGTTAGCTAGTCAAGCAATCCCAGTATACTTTGCATAGGTTTACATGATTATAGTAGTATTGGTGAAAGGGAAATCTCAATATTGTCTCTCCCTACATGAACAACAATCCAAGACAGCACATACCACATCAAGGGATAGGATATATCATAAGTGGAGTTACCACTGGATTAACAACCCCTTGTTGCAACAGTAACCACAAAGAAGCACATTAACAGGCCCCACTGCAGTACTGGAATGTCTTAATTAGAGGACCATCCAGTCCCTTGATGTCACAGTTCCTGAAATTTCTGATAAGAGGTGATGTTCTTTCTCCCAGTCTATGTAATCCCTCATTTTTCACATTTGCAAGATAGTTAATGCCAACTTGTCTCTGGGAGATTTCTGAGAGATCTCTGGTCCTCTGAGGCCCACAGGGGTTTGGCACAAAGCCCACTGGCAGAACATGTTTTCCAGACGGCAGCACCATCATATGCCATGTTTAGTTCTGGCTCTGCACTTTGCCAAGTCTATTGAGCACCTGTTGCTGAAGGTCAAATTTGAATTTTTGAGCTGTTGTTGCCTGGAAACATGGTGTAGAACAGTGAATAGGCCACAGAGGTGCAGACCATCACTACAGCTGTGCACTGATACCACAAATACCAGCCCACAACACCTCCACTCACAGTGGTTGCAAAAACCCTCCATCACCAACGCTTGCTGTTTGAAAGAGAACAGGAGAAATGGTTAAGGTCTTGTTCAACACACTGTTGAGTCTGGAATGCTGTAACCTGTGTAATGGAAAAACAAAATGCTGTTCCTCGGGTTTTATTGGAACAATTGACTGAGGATAGAGAGACAAATGTGGCAGAGAGGCAGAGAATTAAAATAGGAGCTGACAAGAAGTTAGGGCCACATTTGCAGACTAGTTTATTGCAAAACAATCACATAATCTATTTTTGCTCCCTAATTGTAGAGACCACCACACAGTAAACAGCTTATGCAGTATACAAAATTGGAAGAAGTACAAGTAAATTTCTGTTTCACCAGGAGGGAATGTTTGGGGCCCTGGATCATTTGAAAAGAGGAGCTGAAAGGGCAGGTGTTGCAGCTCCTGGGTTTGCATGGCAAGGTGCTGTGGGAAGGGGAGTGCTGGGAATGATTACGAGTGGACTTGGGCATCACAGATGGAATGGTGGAATGGTCATTCAAGTTACTGAAAAGCAGAGGTGAAGGTGCTTTAAGTAGTTATTTGTATTCAATATGGCAGAAATGGTGCCAGATAATTCACTAAATGTGAAGGCTGGTGAGGATAAGGGTGGCCCTATCATGGTTCTGGGAAAAGGGTGAGAGCAGAAATGCAGAAAATAGGATTCCTGGGCCCTGTGAACCAAGACGGTGGAAAATCCTTGGCTAAAGAAAAGGGAAGACCTTTTGGAAGCACTGATATTACATGGGTCTTTTTCTTCATTCTCAGAATATGTGTATCACTGATAAGATTGGTATTTATAGCTCATACCTAGTTGACATTGAGGAGGTGGTGGTGGTAAGCCTTCCCCCTTATACTGGTTTGGTCAGTATGGCTAGGTAATCCCATGATGTGCTCAGTCAAGTAGTTCCAGGATAATTACCCAGTGACAATGAAGGAATGCTGAACACATGTCCAAGTCAGGATGGTGTATGGTTTGGAGAAGAAATTAGAGGGAAGAGTGTCCCCATGCATCTGCTGTCCTATCCTAAGTGATGGAGAGGTTGGAAGGTGCTATTGAAGAAGCCTTTGTGAGTTGCTGCACACTGTAGATGGTAATCATAAAAACCATTGTGTGCCAATGGTGGAGGGGATTTTTTTTAAGGTGATGATGTGATGTCAATCAGGCAGACTGCTTTGTGTTGAATAGTGTCAAGTTTCTTGGGTGTTGTTGCAGCTGCAAGTAGACAACATTTCAAATCAGTCCTGACTTATGTCTGGCAGGCGATAGAAAAATTGAGGGGTGGAAGGTGATACACTGGCTGCAGATTAACCAGTCTCTGATCTGCTCTCTCAGATATATATGGCTGGTCCAGGAAGTTCTCAATGCTTTTACCTCTGGAATATCCCCCAGTACCTGCTGTCAGTTCGTTACACCTGGGGATACTCCCTGTATCTGCTCTCAGTTCAATATCCCTATGAGAGTCCCAGTATCTGCTCTTAGTGCTTTATCCCTGGAATATTCCCCATATCTGTTCTCAGCTCATTGTCCCTGGGATATTCCCTGTATCTGCTCTCAGCTCATGACCCTAGGATATTCTTTGCATCTGCTCCTAGTTCATTACCCTGAGATATTTTCCAGTACCTGCTCTCAGTTCACTACCCCTGGGGATATTTCCCAGTATCTGCTCTCAGTACTTTTACCTTGAGATGGTGGTTTAACTTGCTTGGTGCATTCAGTAACGGACTGGCTGGAGATTTCCTCTATCAGTATCCTTGTAGACTGGACTCCCTCACCTCTTGCAGGTGGAGTGTTGCTGTTATTCCATTCAAGTGTTGCTGTTTCTGTACTTCTCTTACTCAGTAACAAGCTTTCTGATTTGCTGATGGGCATTTGTGTCGCAGGCTCTTCTAAAGTTCCACTTGATTTTTCCTGGGTAGACTCACCTCCAAAAACATATCCTTTTGGCTCTGCTGAACTTTCTTCCTTTGTTTCCTCTGTGACCTCCTCTTTGAGAACTCCTACCCCCCCCTCTGAGTCAGAGTTACTATCATCACTACCGGCAGCAATTAATTCAATCTTTGGCCGATAGACAATCTGAAAGAAGAGGGAAAATATTTCATATTCTTGCGTTACACTTTTGAGGACATTATTGTCTCCAAGAAATACCTGTTGACAAGGCTTCAAGACCGCCTTATCTGATTTTAGATAAGACAAAAAGTCATTAATAGGCATTTAGTTCAATGACTGTAATCCAGCCATTAAACCACACTCCTTTCATTGAAGGGAACAAGACAGAAGTTTTTGCGGTATAGCAGGAGAGGAGTTATTGATGGTAATCTACTTAGAACTTGAGGCCAACACTTGGCTAAAGGGCTGAGGGCAGAGGTGTGCATTCAGTTTTTTTTTAGGACACTGGCACCAGTTCTGGTGAAGATTGGAGATGCATTTGAATTGAAAGGAAGCTAATGAACTGGTGGAATGCTTTAATAGAAGCAGTTGGGGGTGGGATGGGGGTAAACAGCGAAAATCTAAGGAATCAGAAAGGCTGTATAGGGAAGGTGATGAAAATACACAAATGAAAATAATTTAGCAAAAATAGAATGCAAAATGAAAGGCCTAGAAGAGGAAAATATAACTCGTCAGTTACAAGCATGGGAAAGGCCGAGACAATATATGAGATGTTAACTTAAAATCAAAGGAAAAGCAGTAGCTTTAAATACAAACAAAACAAAGATCAAGTGGATGTGTTGTGATGGTCAGCATATAGAAAATAACTGAGGGAATTCATAGCAAGCAATGAGCCAGCACAATGTAGATTTAATAGCGGTGAATTAAGTAGTTGTTTGCTAGTACAGAACCTGGGTATTGCTGAAAAGGGAGACATGCTGTTGAAGCTTTTCATCTTGCACTCATCAGGGCAGATTCTCTGGGATAATGCCTACCCCAATCATATCACTGATGCTGAAATAGGGTGAATCAAAACTATCCTGAGGGATAATGACTGACCTGATCAGATCATTGCTCATTGTGTATCGTATAAACTCATGAATGAGCCTAAGGTTACCACTTTTGATCCTGAAAAGTGCCCAGTCTACCTCAGATTACCCTGGAAGGGTATGGTGTCTCAAAAATTTGAGCAACATGTGAATCTAGCTGTTTCATACTGCTACTATGCAGGAGCAGCATGAGTGGTTTTCTCCACTAACAGGATGCTGCCATCAAGCCAAAAAGACATTGTCCACCACAAAAATGAATAATGTGGTACATGAATTTCAGTGCCAGAGGGCGGAATCATCCCAGATTTGCACTAAGTGCGGTAGCGGGTAGGTAAAATGACGTTTTACCTGCCGGCTGCAATGGCGGCTTCTCATGCAGCAGCATCCCAAACCCGCCACATTAATTATGCATTTCCAGGAAACACGTCATTTCCATAGTGGGTGGGCTCCGATTCGCCTGCCACACTGTCACCTCATCACTTTATCATGCTGGGCGCCACATTTAAAATGCAGCCACTCGCACGCCTCTCAGTGCTTCCAGTCCAGGACTGCTGCAAATAAGATATGGCCCTGAAGGGCAAGAAGACTGCAGCTCCCAGGTTTAATGATATGTCCATCGAGCGCCTTACGGTTGCTGTGGAGGCCCGCTGTGATGTCATCTACCTCTACTCTGGCTTCAGGGGGGCAGCAAGTTTACCACTCTGGCTTGGGAGGCGATGGCAGCGGTGTTCAGTGCCAATGCTGCACAGAAGAGGTTGACCATCCAGTGCAGATAGAGGGTAAGGCAACTACCTCATCACTCTAAACTCACACACTCAAGCCCATCACACATGTACTGGCATCTCATTCACTGCCAACGCAAGGGACAACACTCACTCTTTCACACACACCCTCGCATCTCCATCGGGCCTGATCTGCTCTGGAGACTGCCTCCTCAGCCCTCACCATCTTGAGACCATTTGCACAGATCAACTTGTGCCCCCCACGCAAACCCTGGGATACCCCCTTTCCCCAGTACAGCCCTCACCCTGCAGCCTCTTCCATTGCCTGAAGCCACTTCTCCCCTTCCCCAAACAAGCCCAAGACCTGCAGTTGTATAAAGCCACCTTATCGCTGGTCTCGTAGGTAGAGACCTGCCCATGAGCACTGCTAAAAGTGCTGTGGTGCTGTCTGTGAAGCCCGGCACTGATGACTACAACTGCTGCCTGAAGCCAGGTAGGCAAACAAAGCGCGAAGTCCCGAGCAAAGTGCAGCTCACCAGGTGCATGTCACTTATGTGCAGTTGTGAAATACATCAGCATGATTGTGGGTAGATGATCCAGCATGGTGGGTGGGGTGGGGAATGAGTCCGACGGGCTAGGTTTATAATGATATGCATTTGTATTACAATGAGTTTCCCAACATCTGATGGCAAGTAACACAGCCTGCCATCGACGGGCCGAGCAGACGATCACAAACTGGTTTCACGGCGTCAATTTTTGGCCTTCTTGCTATATTGTCTGCTCACGCCCGACGCCAGCAGGCATGAACAATTCCACCCAGTGTGATGTCAGGTGTGTAGGCCGTATTTCCCAATGACTGGTGGATCGTATCAAACAACTTGTCCCTCCCTCTGTTCGCAAAAGGCAAAGTACTAACTTTACTCAACCAGAATGTGCTTGCAAAACTCAGAACAGTGTCCAACAATAGATGCGATTCTGCAATTGGACAACACTTGCTGAACAAAAACAGAATTACCTGGAAAAACTCAGTAGGTCTGGCAGCATCGGCGGAGAAGAAAAGAGTTGACGTTTCGAGTCCTCATGACCCTTCAACAGAACTAGGTGAATCCAAGGAAGGGGTGAAATATAAGCTGGTTTAAGGTGTGTGTGGTGGGGGGGTGGGGGGGGGGTGGTGGGGGGGCTGTTTGGGTGGGGCAGAGAAGTGGAGGGGGGTGGTGTGGTTGTAGGGACAAACAAGCAGTGATAGAAGCAGATCATCAAAAGATGTCACAGACAACAGAACAAAAGAACACATAGGTGTTGAAGTTGGTGATATTATCTAAACGAATGTGCTAATTAAGAATGGATGGTAGGGCACTCAAAGTATAGCTCTAGTGGGGGTGGGGGGAGCATAAAAGATTAAAAAATATTTAAAAATAATGGAAATAGGTGGGAAAAGGAAAATCTATATAATTTATTGGAAAAAACAAAAGGAAGGGGGAAGAAACAGAAAGGGGGTGGGGATGGAGGAGGGAGCTCAAGACCTAAACTTGTTGAATTCAATATTCAGTCCGGAAGGCTGTAAAGTGCCTAGTCGGAAGATGAGGTGTTGTTCCTCCAGTTTGCATTGGGCTTCACTGAAACAATGCAGCAAACCAAGGACAGACATGTGGGCAAGAGAGCAGGGTGGAGTGTTAAAATGGCAAGCGACAGGGAGGTTTGGGTCATTCTTGCGGACAGACCGCAGGTGTTCTACAAAGCAGTCGCCCAGTTTACGTTTGGTCTCTCCAATGTAGAGGAGACCACATTGGGAGCAACGAATGCAGTAGAGTAAGTTGGGGGAAATGCAAGTGAAATGCTGCTTCACTTGAAAGGAGTGTTTGGGCCCTTGGACGGTGAGGAGAGAGGAAGTGAAGGGGCAGGGTGTTACATCTTTTGCGTGGGCATGGGGTGGTGCCATAGGAGGGGGTTGAGGAGTAGGGGGTGATGGAGGAGTGGACCAGGGTGTCCCGGAGGGAATGATCCCTACGGAATGCCGACATGGGGGGGTGAAGGGAAGATGTGTTTGGTGGTGGCATCATGCTGGAGTTGGCGGAAATGGCGGAGGATGATCCTTTGAATGCGGAGGCTGGTGGGGTGATAAGTGAGGACAAGGGGGACCCTATCATGTTTCTGGGAGGGAGGAGAAGGCATGAGGGCGGATGCACGGGAGATGGACCGGACACGGTTGAGGGCCCTGTCAATGTCCGTGGGTGGAAAACCTCGGTTAAGGAAGAAGGAGGACATGTCAGGAGTTGAGTTACTCGCCACAGATTTCCTAGCCTCTGACCTGCCCCTGTAGCCACAGTAATTACATGGCTAGTCCAATTCAGTTTCAGGTCAATGGTAACCCCAGGATGTTGATAGTGGGGGATTAAGTGATGGTAATGCCATTGAACGTCCAAGGACGATGGTTAGATTATCTCTTGTTGGAGATGGTCATTGCCTGGCACTTGTGTGGCGCAAATGTTACTTGCCATTTGTCAGCCAAGCGTGGATATTGTCCAGGTCTTGCTGCATTTGGACATGGACTGCTTCAGTACCTGAGGAGTCACGAATGGTGCTGAACATTGTGCAATCATCAGTGAACACCCCCACTGCTGACCTTATGATGGAAGGAAGGTCATTGATGAAGCAGCTGAAGATAGTTGGGCCTAGGACTTGACCCTGAGGAACTCCTGCAGTGATGAGGTGGAACTCCTGGAGCTGAGATGACTGACCTCCAACAACCACAACCATCTTCCTTTGTGCTAGGTATAACTCCAACCAGCAGAGAGTTTTCTCCCTGATTCCCACTGACTCCAGTTTTGCTAGGGCTCCTTGATGCAACACCCAGTCAAATGCTGATTGATGTCAAGGGCTGTCACTCTCACCTCACGAGTTCTGCTCTTTTGTCAACGCTTGAACCAAGGCTGTAACAGAAGCTGAGTGACCTTGGCAGAACCCAAACTTAGCATCAGTGAGCAGGTAATTGCTAAGCAAGTTCCGCTTGAAAGCAGTGTTGATCACCCCTTCCATTGCTTCACTGATGATGGAGAATAGACTGATGGGGCAGTAATTGGCCAGAAGGGTTTGGCCTGCTTTTTGTGTAGAGGACATAGCTGGGCAATTTTCCACATTGCTGGAAGATACCAGTGTTGTCACTGTACTGCAACAGCTTGACTAGGGGCACGGCTAGTTCTGGAATCTTCAGTACTATTCCCAAAATGTTGTCAAGGCCCATAGCCTTTGCAATATCCAATGCCTTCAGCCGTTTTTTGATATCACTTGGAGCGAATTGAATTGGCTGAAGACTGGCACCTCTGATGCTGGGGACCTCTGGGGATGGCCGAGATGAATCATGCACTCGGCACTTCTGCAAATGTCAACTGATGCTCAAATCAATTGCTAATTTTTACTGAGATTGATCAATTTTTGCAATCTCAATTTTGAGATTGATTTTTGTGAGCCAAAGGTACTAACGAATATGGGGCAAAGGCGGGTGTAGGATTTAGGTTGTGGATCAACCATGGATAGCAAGTATAGAGAGGTGGTCATACCACAGGCAGGAAGGGAATGGGTGACCACCAGGAAAAGCAAGCGGACTAGGCAGGCAGTGCAGGAATCTCCTGTGGCTATTCCCCTGCAAAACAGATGTACCGCTTTGGATACTGTTGGGGGGAATGGCCTCTCAGGAGAAAGCAGCAACAGCCAAATTCGTTGTACCGCGGTTGGCTCTGCTGCATAGGGGAGAAGTAAAAAGTGTGGGAATGCAATAGTTATAGGGGATTCAATTGTAAGGGGAATAGATAGGTGTTTCTGTGGCCGAAAACAAGACTCCAGGATGGTATGTTGCCTCCCTGGTGCTAGGGTCAAGGATGTCTCAGAGTGGCCAGAGGACATTCTGAAGGGGGAGGGTGAACAGCTCGTGGTCGTGGTACATATTGGTATAAACGACATAGGTAAAAAAAGGGGAAGAGGTCCTAAAAGCAGAATATAGGAAATTAGAAAGTAAGTTGAAAAGTAGGACCTCAAAGGTAGTGATCTCAGGATTACTACCAGTGCCACGTGCCAGTCAGAGTAGAAATAGCAGGATATATCAGATGAATATGTGGCTGTAGAGATGGTGTGAAGGGGAGGGTTTCAGATTCCTGGGGCATTGGGACTGGTTCTGGGGGACGTGGGACCAGTACAAAGTGGACGGGTTACACCTGGGCAGGACCAGGACTGATGTCCCAGGGAGAACATTTGCTAGAGTGGTTGGGGAGGGTTTAAACTAAAATGGCAGGGGGATGGGAACCTATGCAAGGAGTCAGAAGAAGGGGCATCAAAGACAAGAACAAGAGACAGAAAGCAGAATAAGAAAAGTGATAGAGAAATCAAGGGCAATAATCAAACAGGGCCTCAGTGAAAAATAGTGGGAACAGGACAAGTAATGTTAAAAAGACAAGCCTTAAGGCTTTGTGCCTTAACGCGAGGAGCATTCGCAATAAAGTGGATGAATTAACCGCGCAAATAGATGTAAACAGGTATGATATAGTCAGGATCACGGAGACTTGGATGCAGGGTGACCAGGGATGGGAACTGAACATCCAGGGATATTCAGTATTTAGGAAGGACAAACAAAAAGGAAAAGGCAGTGGAGTTGCATTGCTGGTTAAAGCGGAAATTAACGCAATAGTGAGGAATGATATTAGCTCCGACGATGTGGAATCTGTATGGGTAGAGCTGAGAAACACTAAAGGGCAAAAAATGGTAGTGGAGGTTGTATATAGACCCCCAAACTGTAGTGATGATGTTGGGAAGGCATTAAACAGGAAATTAGAGACGCATGCAATAAAGGAACATCTGTAATTATGGGGGACTTTAATATGCATATACATTGGGCAAATCAAATTAGTAACAAGACCATAGAGGAGGAATTCCTGGAGTGTATACGGGATGTTTTTCTGGGACCAATACATTGAGGAACCAACAAGAGAACAGGCCATCCTCGATTGGGTATTGTGTAATGAGAAAGGAATAATTGGCAATCAGGTTGTGCGAGGCCCCTTGGGGATGAGCGACCATAATATGATAGAATTCTTCATCAAGTCGGAGAGTGACTTTGTTGATTCTGAGACTTGGGTCCTGAATCTTAATAAAGGAAACTACAATGGTATGAGGTGCGAGTTTGCTATGATGGATTGGGAAACGTTACTTAACGGGATGACGGTGGATAGGCAATGGCCAACATTCAAAGAGCGCATGGGTGAACTGCAACAATTGTTTATTCCTGTCTGGCACAAAAGTAAAACAGGAAAGGTGCCCAAACCATGGCTTACAAGGGAAATTAGAGATAGTATTAGATGCAAGGAAGAGGCATACAAATTGGCCAGAAAAAACAACAGACCTGAGGATTGGGAGCAGTTTAGAATTCAGCAAAGGAGGACCAAGGGATTGATTAAGAACGGGGAAATAGAGTATGAGAGTAAGCTTGCAGGGAACATAAAAACTGACTGTAAAAGTTTAGATAAGTATGTGAAGAGAAAAAGATTGGTGAAGACAAATGTAGGTCCCTTACAGTCTGAAATAGGGGAATTTATAATGGGGAACAAAGATATGGCTGACCAACTAAATACATACTTTGGTTCTGTCTTCACAAAGGAGGACACTAATAACATACCAGAAATGTTGGAGAACACAGGGTTTAGTGATGGGAGGAACTGAAAGAAATAAGTATTTGGAGGGAAATGGTGTTGGGGACATTGATGGGATTGAAGGCCAATAAATCCCCGGGGCCTGATAATCCACATCCCAGAATACTTAAGGAAGGGCCCTAGAAATAGTGGATGCATTGGTGGTCATCTTCCGAGATTCTATGGACTCTGGAACAATTCCTACAGATTGGAGGGTAGCTAATGTAACCTCACTATTTAAAAAGGGAGGCAGAGAGAAAACAGGGAATTATAAACCAGTCAGCCTGACGTCGGTAGTGGGGAAAATTCTGGAGTCCATTATAAAAGATTTAATAACTGAACACTTGGAAAACAGTGGCAGAATCGAACAGAGTCAGCATGGATTTATGAAAGGGAAATCATGCTTGACAAATCTACTGGAATTTTTCGATGATGTGACTGGTAGAGTTGATGAGGGGAAGCCAGTGGATGTGGTTTATTTGGACTTTCAGAAAGCTTTCGATAAAGTCCCACGTAAGAATCTGGTGTGTAAAATTAAAGTGTATGGGACTGGGGGTAGTGTATTGAGATGGAAAGAAAACTGGTTGGCAGACAGGAAAAAAAAGAGTAGGAATAAACGAGTCTTTTTCCGAATGGCAGGCAGTGACTAGTGGGGTGCTGGGACCCCAGTTATTCACAATATATATTAATGATTTAGATGAGGGAATTAAATGTAATATCTCCAAATTTGCAGATGACACCAAGCTGGGTGGGAGGGTGAGCCGTGAGGAGGATGCTTCAGTGTGATTTGGACAAGCTGAGTGAGTGGGCAAATGCATGGCAGATGCAGTATAATATGGATAAATGAGAGGTTATCTATTTTGGTAGCAAAAACAGGAAGGCAGATTATTATCTGAATGGCTATAAATTGAGAGAGGGGAATGTGCAATGAGACCTGGGTGTCCTTGTACACCAGTCACTGAAGGTAAGCATGCAGGTGCAACAGGCGGTAAAGAGGACAAATGGTATGTTGGCCTTCATAGCCAGAGGATTCAAGTACAGGAACAGGGATGTCTTGCTGCAATTGTACAGAGCCTTGGTGAGACCACACCTGGAATATCATGTGCAGTTTTGGTCTCCTTATCTGAGGAAGGATGTACTTGCTATAGAGGGAGTATTTTCTCGACTGATTCCTGGGATGGCAGGACTGACATATGAGGAGAGATTGAGTTGATTAGGATTATATTCGTTGGAGTTCAGAAGAATGAGGGGGGATCTCATAGAAACCTTTAAAATTCTAACAGAACTAGACAAGGTAGATGCAGGAAGGATGTTCTCAATGGTGGGGGAGTCCAGAACCAGGGGTCACAGTCTGAGGATATGGAGTAGACCATTTAGGACTGAGATGTGGAGAACTTTCTTCACCCAGAGAGTGGTGAGCCTGTGGAATTCGTTACCACAGAAAGTAGATGAGGCCAAAACATCAAGAAGGAGTTAGATATCACTCTTGGGGTGAAAGTGATCAAAGGGTATGGGGAGAAAGTGAGAGCAGGCTATTGAGTTGGATGATCAGCCATGATTATAATGAATGGTGGAGCAGCCTCGAAGGGCCGAATGGCCTACTCCTGCTCCTAGTTTCTATTATCTCATTGAATGGTGCAACAGGCTACAGTATCTAAATGGCCTCATATTCCTTAATTACCATTTTATTCGACTCAATGTTTTCTGGCTCTGGGTGAAGAAGTGTATCCTGAATTACAAATTTCTAATGTTTTATTTGTGATTATCATGTGTTTGTGGTCTCTAGATATTGTCTCCCCCACAAGTGGAAACATCTGTGTCTGTGCTATTGAATTCTTTCTTAATCTTAAAGGCCTCTATTTGGTCACACTTCAGCCATCTCTTTTCTAGTGAAAAGTTTCTCTGCCTGTTCAAGCATTCCCAAAGATTAGGCCTTCTCAGGATATGGGCAAACTGCTTGGCGTGTACCTCATTTACCGGGCCAGAAGGCTAACAATTTGCCCATTGTTCATATCCTTTCCATTGTGCAGACCACTCTGCATTACTAGTAGGTCAAAGTGCTGCATATTGTATTCTACCTTGGAAATGTAGAAACATGCCTATCGTAAAGTACTGCTACATTCATAGGAAACTTCTTGACCCAGAGAATGATGAGAATGTGGATCTTGCTACCTCAGGGACTGGCTGAAACAAATAGTAAAGATCCATTTAAGGGGAAGTTAGACAAGCAAATGAGGGAGAGGGAATAGAAAGTTATGATTAAAGATTTAGTTCAAGAAAGATGGGAAGAGGTTTGAGTGGAGCATAAGTGGATTTATTTGGCCAAAAGGCCTGTTTCTGTACTGTATATCCTATATATTCCTTCTCTACATTATAAGGTAAGAGTTTGGAAGGAGGCGAAACATGAGCTGCATTCATCTTTCATATGAATCTACATTTGCCCTCAGCTGGTGGAGTCTAGACTTGAAGGTGGGCCTCTGCTTTGCAAGAGCCTGCTCATCACCATACAGCCATTTGTATACTAGCCCAGTAGTCGGACAATCTTTTGTAGCTGCTGAATCTTAGGTATCATTGCTCATCCTTTATTATACACAAGGAGCATTCTGTAAAAATTGAAGTTACTTCGCTTGACCTTCTATATGTGCAGGAATGTGCAGTGGCTCAGGAGCACTGCGTGAGCCTTGTGTTTGCTTCCATCAATGGCAAGCATGAATCAAATCAGCAATTTTGCTCTACAGACTTTCAATTTGATAGGTGGCCAGGCATTTGTTCAACAATATAACAAGCTCAGTCTAAATACGGTTATAAAGAAACTTGAATGGAAGCAAAGTGGAGACAACTCAGTAGTTTACCTTGTAGCTTGAGGTCTGTTCAGGTTCTGATGAGTCACTCACATCTATATCTTCCAAGTCAGGTAGATCCTGTAAAGAACCAGGAAGCTGGAGTTCATTAAAATTGCATATCTATATGTGAATCTGGATACATACAAATAATTTATTTAAAATCATACAAGCAATCTAAACAGAGCATCTTTAAATGCGTGCAAGATCACCTGACACACGAAGATTAAAACTAAAAATCAGGCCAGTATTAAATTTAATCACCATCCACACAATGCTCTGATTTCCACAAAGTATTTTGAAGGATGAATTTCTGCTGGTTTAATTTTATAATTTAGATTTTGAACACTTCACAAACCAATACTGATGCAGATATATGATATAGTGTTAGATTATTGACTGGAAGTATGGTCTCTGCCATCTATGAATGGCATTTAGATTAACAGACCTGATCTGAGCAGGGTTGAACATCACTGAGACAATAAATAAAAACACAAAATGCGAGAAATACACAGCATGTCAGGCAGTACTTGTGTAGAGAGAAACACAAAGAAACAGATTTAATGTCCCAGGTCAATGGCCTTTCATCATTCTGATGAAGGGCCACAAACAAAAAAAGATTGGTGAAGACAAATGTAGGTCCCTTACAATCAGAAATAGGGGAATTTATAATGGAGAACAAAGAAATGGCTGACCAACTAAATACATACTTTGGTTCTGTCTTCACAAAGGAGGACACAACATACCAGAAATGTTGGGGAACACAGGGTTTAGTGAGAGGGAGGAACTGAAAGAAATCAGTATTCGTAGGAAAATGGTGTTGGGGAAATTGATGGGATTGAAGGCCGATAAATCCCCAGGGCCTAATAATCTACATCCCAGAGTACTTAAGGAAGTGGCCCTAGAAATAGTGGATGCATTGGTGGTCATCTTCTGAGATTCTATAGACTCTGGAACAGTCCCTATAGATTGGAGGGTAGCTAATGTCACCTAACTATTTAAAAAGGGAGGCAGAGAAAAAACGGAATTATAGACCAGTCAGCCTGATGTCGGGAGTGGGAAAAATTCTAGAGTCCATTATAAAAGCTTTCATAGCTGAGCACGTGGAAAACAGTGGCAGAATTGGAGAGAGTCAGCATGAAAGGGAAATCATGCTTGACAAATCTACTGGAATTTTTCGATGATGTAACTAGTAGAGTTGATGAGGGGAAGCCAGTGGATGTGGTTATTTGGACTTTCAGAAGACTTTCGACAAAGTCCCACATAAGAGATTGGTGTGTAAAATTAAAGCACGTGGGATTGGGGTTAGTGTACTGAGATGGAAAGAAAACTGGTTGGCAGACAGGAAACAAAGAGTAGGAATAAACAGGTCTTTTTCCGAATGGCAGGCAGTGACTAGTGGGGTACCGCCGGGATTGGTGCTGTGACCCCAGTTATTCACAATGTGTATTAATGATTTAGATGAGGGAATTAAATGTAATATCTCCAGATTTGCAGATGACACCAAGCTGGGTGGGAGGGTGAGCTGTGATGAGGATGCAGAGATGCTTCAGTGTGATTTGGACAAGCTGAGTGAGTGGGCAAATGCATGGCAGATGCAGTATAATATGGATAAATGAGAGGTTATCCATTTTGGTAGCAAAAACAGGAAGGCAGGTTATTATCTGAATGGCTATAAATTGAGAGAGGGGAATGTGCAATGAGACCTGAGTGTCCTTGTACACCAGTCACTGAAGTTAAGCATGCTGGTACATCAACGGTAAAGAAGGGAAATGGTAATGTTGGCCTTCATAGCCAGAGGATTCAAGTACAGGAACAGGGATGTCTTGCTGCAATTGTACAGGGCCTTGCTGAGAACACACCTGGAATATTGTGTGCAGTTTTGGTCTCCTTATCTGAGGAAGGATGTACTTGCTATAGAGGGAGTGCAGCGAAGGTTTACCCAATTGATTCCTGGGATGGCGGGACTGACATATGAGGAGAGATTGAATCGATTAGGATTATATTTGTTGGAGTTCAGAAGAATGAGGGGGATCTCATAGAAACCTTTAAAATTCTAAGAGGACTAGACAGGGTAGATGCAGGAAGAATGTTCCCGATGGTGGGGGAGTCCAGAATCAGGGGTCACGATTTGAGGATATGGGATAGACCATTTAGGACTGAGATGAGGAGAAATTTCTTCACCTAGAGAGTGGTGAGCCTGTGGAATTCGTCACCACAGAAAGTAGTTGAGGTCAAAACATTGTATGTTTTCAAGAGTGAGTTAGATATAGCTCTTGTGGCGAAAGGGATCAAAGGGTATGGGGAGAAAGCGGGAGCAGGCTATTGAGTTGGATGATCAGCCATGATCATAATGAATGGTGGAGCAGGCTCGAAGGGCCGAATGGCCTGCTCCTGCTCCTAGTTTCTGTAAACTCTATTTCCCTCTTTCCAGATGCTACCTGACCTGCTGTGTACTTCCAGCATTCTTTGTTTTTATTTCAGATTTCCAGCATCCAAAGAACAAAGAAAAGTACAGCACAGGAACAGGCCCTTTGGCCCTCCAAGCCTGCGCCGATCATATTGCCCATCAACTAAAACATTTTGCACATCCGGGGTCCGTATCCCTCTATTCCCATCCCATTCATGTATTTGTAAAGCTGCCTCTTAGACACCTCTATCACACCTCCTTCCACCACCTCCTCTGGCAGTGAATTCCAGACATTCACTACCCTCTGCGTAAAAAACTTGCCCCGCACATCACCTTTATAGTTTTCTCCTCTCACCTTAAATCTATGTCCCCTAGTAATTGACTCTTCCACCCTGGGAAAAAGCTTCTGACTATCTACTCTGTCCATGCTACTCATAATTTTGTAAACTTCTATCAAGTCGCCCCTCAATCTCCGTCACTCTAGTGAGAACATTCCGAGTTTCTCCACCCTCTCCTCATAGCTAATAACCTTCAGACCAGGCAGCATCCTGATAAACCTCCTCTGCACCCTTTCCAACGCCTCCATATCCTTCTGGTAATGTGGTGATCAGAATTGCACGCAATATTCCAAGTGTGGCCTAACCAATGTTCTAAACAGCTGCAGCATGTCTTCCCAGCTTTTATACTCAATACCCCTGCCAATGAAGGCAAGCATGCCATATGCCTTCTTGACTACCTTATCCACTTGCGTTGCCACTTTCAGTGACCTGTGGACCTGTACACCCAGATCCCTCTACCCATCGATGCACTTAAGGGTTCTGCCATTTACTGTGTAATTCCTGCCTGTATTAGACTTTCCAAAATACATTACCTTGCATTTGTCCACATTATTTTGTTTTTGTATCATTGAGATATTGACTTTAGATGCTTCTCAACATATGAAAGTCTTGTTAGTTGGTGTATTTCACAGGCCCCACACATTAAAAGCTTTCTTTTGGTATTCTAACCAAGTTCTTTTTAATCAGCTACTCAAGAAAATTAGAACATTATAGGAGCAGCAATAGTTCATTCAGTCCTTCAAGCCTGCTCTATTCAAGCATTCAATCATGGTCATGATTGATTTTCTACCTCAAATCCACATTCTCTCCCTATACCCATATCCTTTAGTTATTTTAGTACCCCAAAATCTATTGATTTCTGTCTTGAATATATTCAACAACTAAGCTTCCAAAACCCTCTGGGGTAGAGAATTCCAAAGATTTACAATTCTTTGAGTGAAGAAAGTTCTCATTTCAGTCCTAAATGGTTGACTCCTTATTCTGAGACTGTGAAGCTCTGTTCTAGATCTCCCAGCTAGGGGAAACATCCTTCCAGCAACTACCCTATCAAGCCCTTCAAGAATTTTATATGTTTCAATCGGATTACCTCTTATTTTTCTAAATTCGAAGGAATATAGGCCTAGCCTACTCAATCTTTCATCATAGGACAATCCCTCACCCCAGAACTTATCCAATAATCTTTATTGATCTCCCTCTAAAGCTAGCATATCCTTCCTTCGGTAAAGAGGCCAAAATTGTACACAGTACTCCAGGTGTGGTCCAAGGCCCTAAACAACAACTTGTCTTTATGTAAATCCTTTCATGTGATATAATGTCCCAAAGCACTTCAAGGGACATTCCAAAGCTTGATACAGGCCACATAAGGAGATATTAGGGAAAAATGACTAAAAGCTCGGTCAAAGTGGTAAATTTTAAGGGGTGTTTGAAAGGAGGAAAGTCAGGTAGAGGTGCAGAGAGATTTAGGGAGGGAATTCCAGGGATTAGGGCCCAGGCACCTGAAGGCAGATTGCCAATGCCTGTATGTTAACTTTCTTTGATTCTGTGACACCCAGCTCCCACTGAATACAAACATTTCCCAGTCTCTCACCATTTAAAAAAGATTCTGTTCTTTTTTCCATCACAGTTCCTCCCATTATATTCCACCTGTCATGTTCTTATCTACTCATTTATTTTGTCCATATCTCTTTGTGTTCACCTCACAGCTTACTTTTCTACCTAAATTTATGTTGCCAGTAAACTTGGATACATTGCATTCGGTTACTTCATCTAAATCATTGATATAGATTCTAAATAGATGTGGCCCAAGCATAAATCCTTGCAGTAGTTCCAGCCCCAAAATGTCCCATCTATCCATCCAAATCTAAGCTAATAAACTACTCTCAATCCCAGGAACCCTAATTATGTGAAACAAGTCTCTTATGTCGCACCTTATTGAAAGCTTTTTGAAAATTCAAGTAGACTATGTCCAATGGTTCCCACGTATCTACCTTGCTAAATACAACTTCAAAAAACTCAAACAGATTTGTCAAATATGATTTTCCTTTCATAAATCCATGTTGGCTCTGGCTAATCATATTTAATAATAATCATACTTTCTAAATGCTCCGTTACCACATCCCAAATAATATATTCTAGCATTTTGCCTACTACAATTATTAGACTATAATCTCCTGTTTACTCTCTTCCTTTCTTAACAGTGGGGTTATGTTCTTTACCCTCCAGTCCATGGGCATTATTCTGAAATCTAAGGAACATTAGACAATCAAAACCAATGCATCCACTATCTCTGTAGTTACCTCTTTTAAAACCCTAGTATGTAGGTCATCAGGTCCAGGGAAATTTGTTAACTTTAAATCCCAGTAACTTTTCCAGTACTATTTCTTTACTAATAACAAATCCAAGTTCCTCATTTTGTACAGGCCCTAAGCCCCTAGGAACATGGGAACAAAAATCGAACATTTAGACCCTCTAGCCTATTCTGTGAGCAGCTCATGAACTTCTTCATTGTCTAGATTAAGACTCTGTCCCAATACATGCCTCCCAAACCCCAAGCCCCATTCTTTCATTCCTCCTCCAATACTGAACCTTCATCTCTCTGCTGTTTTACTCTGCCTCAATTCCCCTCTCATCTATAAGAACACTCCTCGCTCCCTTGATCTTCCCCCCACTCAACTATTCATTGTTTCCAAAACTGGCTCCCTTCTCCCCTCAAAACTCATTATCACTGGGTCTTCAAAAGTCCACCCACACATCTTCCTAGTTCATCAATTGTCACCCAAGCTCCAATTCCCTTTCTTCCCTAATGCTGTTTCCTCCCAGTTCTGTGTGCTCTCTGCTTAAATCCCTAAAGTCTGGAATGAATCTCCTTATCTCGCAGTATCCCAGTGATTCGCCCTCTAATACTCTGAATGACATTAGGGAGTTCATAATATCCTCAGCCTTAAACCAAGTCAAAAGACGTAAATGTGAATGAGATGCTATATCCCTCTTGTCCTCTAAGGAGTCTTAAGCAGTGTCAGTCATGTCATCATTCTTCAATGCCTCCCCCCATCCAGCATTGTGGAACTGCCCTCGCTTGGTTTCAAACCTACCTGATCATAGTCAGAGTATCTGTAGCAATAGCTCCTCTTCCGAAACTGTGCCATCATCTCAGGAATCCCTGAAAATATCCATCCTTGATCCCTTCCTCTTCCTCATATATGTCAGGCTCTTCAGCAGTAGAACTTAGAGACATGGGGTTCGTTTCCACATGCTTGCCCATGACTAAATATCTCAACTGTTGACAGCTCCTATGCTGTCAGATTCTTTCGCCAATATACAATTTTGTCCAACTCATCACTGGGAACACCAATGTCAGCATCCTCAGCTCCCCACAAACTTCTCTCCCTTGTTACAGATTGCACCCAAGCTATTCTCTCAGGCTGCTCAGGATCTTGCTGCCCCATTCAAATACAAGTTGAATTTTAGACACCACGTTCTCTCTATTGTGTTTACCTCCACACTCCACCTTGTAATGTCATCTGCCTACAAACCTACCTCAGTCCCTCTGCTGCAATCCTGATAATGCCTTCTTCATTTCTGAATTTTTGTATTAGATATGGTATGGTACTAGTAGTACAGAGAATACCAGTTCAAATTCTACCAGTTGTAGGATTTGAATTCAGTTAAAAAAGATTGAAAATAAAAAAAAACTAGCACCATTATAAGTAACTATGAAGTTGTTGGATTGTTACTAAAACTCAACAAGATCAGTAATATTCTTTAAAAGACTATTCCATTAGACATTGCCTACAGACAATTAGGTGTGAAATCAGGAATCAACTTTTCTACACAAAGGATAGCGGAAATCTGAAAACCAAAACGAATCTCTCAAAAGGCTGTGAAAGCTGGGAAAATTAGAGCCTTCCTGACTAAGATTGTTACTGTCTCCATAAGACCAATAACTTTTAAAAATAAATTCAAACTTCCAGTTAATAGCTCAAAGGATGACATGATAAGATTTCATGTTTTAAGACTTGTATTGCAACAAAAGACTAAAATAACTAAACACTGACCATAATTTATGTTCCCCCCACCCCGGCAGGTTCTGAGGCCAGGTGGAGCGTGAAATTGAAGGGACAGGATTCCCTCCGAGCTCCTACCCACCCCAACCTTGGAGCAATTTTACACTGGGACAGGCAGGGCCTCAGATGGGAAGCTCACTCTTGCCCCAGTTAAGGCCCTTAGGTGGCCACTTAAGGACAGCTTCTCTCCCAGCATCAATTTTTAAGCTGGAGGGCAGATGACAGCTCAGGAGAGGAAGGCCAGAAATAAAGATCGTTGGATCTTGGGCAGGAAAAGGGTGGCGGGGCGCCTCGTCAGTAGCCCCCTTAAAGCCCAGTGAGCTCTGGACCTCCCTCCCCTACCAGCCTATCCCCCTGGACCCCGATTGCCCCTAGTGACCCCCCCAGGCCTTCCCTACCCTCCCCACCCTGGAACCCCTGCCGCTTACATTATTCTCCTGGTCCTGGGGATTGCTGCCAGGCAGCTGATTGGCTGGCAGGTCTCCAGGGCAGGATATCCTCCCACGTGAGGGGCAGAAGTCCCGCCTTATGCCAATCAATGCTCATTAGAGCGCAATATGGCATCGGGGCAGATGGAGTCGGCGAGGATGTGTTCCCTGCCGACTCTTCGGCTGAGCCTCCGCCATCCTGAAAATTCATGCCACTATCTCTGTAGGAACTTATATTTAAAGCACAAAACAGAACATTGCCCTTTTTCTTTTAGCACAACCGAAAACACACCATAGATATATTTACACTGTCCTTTAAGTAGACATTTAATATTCCTGTCTAAGCTGATTCTTAGCTCCTGAGGGTTTACTTCTTGTTCTTTTCCTTTCTCAGCCTGGGAACTTTTAAACTCACAACTTTCATTCACTGAGAGATTTTTCCTATGGAGATTCTTCCTCTAGTGCAAGCTAGGCAAATCTTCCAACTGCATTTTAATTCTGCATGAATGTGGTCTTTTCAATCCAAGCACAAGCTCCCACCCACATGGTAAACCCCAACACCATGCTACCCATAGCTAGTCTCCCTTTCCCGGATCCTGGAAGACTAACCTTGTCTGTGTGTTTTCAGGGATATCTTGGAGCCTTCCCCTCGCAAAGTGCATCTCCATGGCAACATGAATTACTTGGGCCTTGTATCCAGGTAGGAATACTGATTAGCTATCCTTGAGACCCCAAAACTCTTTTATCTTGGAAGTAAATGGACAGTTTAAAGCACAACTGTTTACAAGCCGACACTCTCAACACTTTTCTGGAACTTTGGAGACTGACAGTCTATCCACCGTTAGCACACTGCTATTGTCTCTAAGTGTAAACACTTTGCTCCTTCCTCCCAGTAAAACAATCTGGGCCCCCTTTAATCTTTAACAATCAAACCACCCAAGCTTGTTGTTTAAAAATTATCCATTCATGGGATACGGGCATTGCTGGCTGGGTCAGCATTTATTGACTATCCCGAGTTGCCCTTAAGAATGTGGTGGTAAGCTGCCTTCTTGAACCGCTGCAGTCCTTGTGGTGTAAGTATACCCACAGTGCTGCTTGTCAGGCAGACTTCAGAGCAGGTCACATGACACCATTCATTTTATCTTAAGGACAAAATTCAAAAACATAATACTCTTATAAACTTCATAATTGTAACAAGAGAGATTAATATGTTTATGTAAGGGTATCAAGGGATATGAACTGAAAAAAAGTAACTGGAGTTGAGATACAGATCAACCATGACCTAATGGAATGGCAGAGCGGGTATGAGGAATTGAGTGGTCTCCCTTCTGTTCCTATTCCTCCTCACTATTAAAAAGTGAGGAGAATCACAATAGGCTTCAAAAAATAAGAAGCTGTGCACACAGGGGCAGCAGTATGTACCATACACAAGATGTATTGCACCAACTCATCAAGCCTTCTTTGACAGCATCTTCTAAATGCAGGGCCTCCACCACCTGGAAGAACACCATCCTAACTTGGAACTATATCACCGTTCCTTCACTGTCACTGGGTCAAAATCCTGGAACTCCCTCCGTAACAGCACTGTGGATATATCCACACCAAATGGACATGCAGCGGTTCAAGAAGGCAGCTCACCACCACCTTCTCAAGGGCAATTAGAGACGGGAAAAAGTTGCTGGCCTAACCAGCGACACTCAAATCCCATGAAAGAAATTTTAAAATGTGCAGGAGCCTTGACTTTATAAATAGAGAGCTGGAGTAGAAAAGCAAAGAAGTTATGCTAAACCTTATAAATCACTGGTTAGGCCTCAGTTGGAGCACTGCATCCAAATCTGGGCACAACATATTAGGAAGGATGTCAAACCCTTAGAGAGGAAGCAGAAGGGACTTCCCAGAAAGGTATCAGGAATGAGGGGGTTTCTTGGAGGCACTGGAGATGCATAGGCTATTCTACTTAGAGAAGAAAATGTTAACAAAAGATTTAACAGAGATGTTCAAAATCATGAGGGGTTTTGATAAGACTACATAGGCAGAAACTATGTCCATTGGCAGAAAGCTTAGTAACCAGAGTACATGGATTTAAGGTAATTGGCAAAAGAACCAGAGGTGAAATGAGGAGAATGTTTTTTTAATACATGTAGTGAGCTGTTATGATCTGAATGCGCAGCCTGAAAGGTGGTGGGAGAAGATTCAATTATAACTTTCAAAAGTGAATTGGATATATTCCTGAAAAGGAGAAATTTTCAGGACTACAGGGAAAGAGGAAGGATATATGGATAGCTCTTTCAAAGGCTACATAACCTTCTGTATGATATGATTCTATGATATCTGAACACTTTTCCAAAGAACCCTTTAAATTTGGTGAGCTTTGATCACTTTTTCAACTTGACTCACATCTATGTACAGCTTTTCCTTCCCTTCTAAACAGATGGTCCGTATCATGTCCGTCTTTTCCAGTTCCATCACTGGAACCCTCTCAGCGGCCACCTTGTTTGACGATATATCTAACAACAGAAAGACACATAAGCAAAACATTTCTAACAGGCCCTGTAGCAGTATAAAATGACAGACCTGAGCAAGTGTAATGGTTGCCACATGTTTAAGACAGTGGCACAGATATGATTCAGTCAAGGACTGCTTGAAGTTCCTGAAGTGAAGCTGACAATGATGGAACAGCTATGAAACTCTAGGACAGTTTCCTTTCCAGCTCAGTATCAGTGCCTAACTCTGCTAGACTACACGAGTGCACTCTTGGGCAGCAACCCATTTTCCTTCCTGCGTGAACTTCAGATGATCCAAACTCTGCTGCCTGCATCGTTACTCGCATCAAGTTCTGATCACCCATCACTCTGTCATCGCTGAGCCACACTGGCTCCATGTTAAGCATTGCATCGATTTTAAAATTCTCATTCTTGTTTTCAAAGCCCTCCATGGCTTCACCCTTACCCATCTCTGTAACTTTCTCCAGCCTCAAGTCTCTGAAAAATTCAAATTCTGGCCTCTTAAGTGTTGCGAATTTTGATCACTCCACCACTGGTGGCCATGCCTTCAGCTGTCTGGGCCCTAAGCTAGTATTCCCTCCCTAACCTTTTCTCCCTCTTTACCTCTCTTTCCTCCTTTATGATGCTCCTTAAATGCTACCTTATTTGTCCTAACATCTCCTTACATGGTTTGGTGGTAAATTTTGTTTGATAATGCTCACCTGGAGTGCCTTGAGATATTTTACCATATTATGAGGTAGTATATTAAAATACAAGGTTCTATGTATTTTCCAGAGACCAAATAAAAACTGTGGCACTTTCTTTAAATTAAAATATCTGGATAAAGAAAGTTTAGAGGACATTGAGGCTGATTTTCTTGTCAGTGCCTGGCAAAGTAATTATTCAACACCACCACCAACTTGCGATTATGTAGTGCCTTTAACATAGTAAAACATGCCAAGCTACTTCATAGGACTGTTATCAAACAAAATCTGACCACGATCCACATAAGGAGATGTTTGGACAGGTGACCAAAAGCCTGGCCAAAGCGGTAAGAATTAAGGAACATTGTAAAGCAGATAATGTCAAGTAGCATAGATGTCAATGTTTATAGTGTTTAAGTCAATCTTTGAATCCTTGAAAAATCCCTCCAAAAACAGCAGGGTGATGGGTGTGGTACGCAGGGTGGGTGGTGGGGGTGGGGTGGGTTGGTGGGGTGGGAGGGGTGAGAATAGGTTGACTTAATCGCAGAGTATAAAAGTGAACCACTGGGTGTGTGTAGTTGCTATCTTTATCATTTTCCATCCAATTACGAAGGAATGCAAGGAATAAATGGCTGATTAACCGAGATGAGGTACAGCATGGGAAGGAAACTTTGCTTGTCTAATGTCAACATCAGGTGCCTTAAAGGGACAATGCCCTCCCTGATTCTCACTGTTAATCAAACCTCTGCACATTTAAAAAATGCCACAAAGAGGTAATTTGCAAATATATTAACCTGCAGTATCACTGCCGAAGAGTGTGCTCTGCAGTCGGTCAGAAGTGCCAAGTGATGGTGAGAAAATCCCTTCCTCTAACTGCACGAGCTCAGTATTCTTCTCTGCATTCAAACTGTAAGGTAAAGCAGTCTGATCTACCATCTCCATACTTGATCCTTTCCGTTGATCCTTGGGATCTGTCTTGGCTCTTTCTCTTTCAGCTTCTTGCTGCTGGTCTGCCAAGGTCTCCTCCTGGATTTTTACTACATCATTCACAAATGTCTCAATCTTTTGTTGGCTGTCTACACTTGAATAAAACGGAGTTACCGCAGACATACTGGACTCCAAAGGAAGCTCTTCACCTTGAATTAAAAACAAGTGGAATTACAGTGTGAAAAACAATAAAAATAAGCCTTAAAAAAACTGTAAAAGTTTGAATTAAAAGGGAATTTTGGAGCACCCTGATGGTACCTTATTGTAAAACAAAATGGCAGGCAGGTAACAACAGTCTGCATTTATATAGCACCTTTAATGTCATCAAACATTCCATGATGCCTCATAGGAGTGCAATCAGAAATTGGCAGTGAGCCATATAAAGAGATGCTAACACAGGTGACCAAAAGCTTGGTCAAAGAGGTAGGTTTTGTGAAATGACTTAGAGACAACAGAGATGTAGAGGTTTAGGAAGGGAATTCCAGAACACAGGGCCGTGGCAGCTGAAGACACAGTTGCCAAAAGTGGAGCATCGGAAATTAGGGAAAGTACAAGAGGCCAGAATTGCAGGAGTTCCCAAAGGTTGCAGGTCTGAAGTAGGTTACAGGGATAGAGAGGAATGAGGAAACGGAGGAGTTTAAATACACAGATGAGAATTTTTTTTCATTGAGTGATCTAGCACAAGCATGATAAGTTCTTGTGTTGTATTGCTACATCTTCCTTTGTCACTATTCCATACAGGCTCTGACTCAAGAGTTGAAGACCTTCAGATCTGCAGGGTTACATGGCTCGGGCAGTAAAGGGCATTCTAGGATATGTTTCATTGTTTGGATTGCCTCTCCACAGTCATGGTGGACAGACTTCGTTTGGCTGCATTCCCACTTCAGCATAAGGGTCTTGCAGTGACTGACACTAGACCTGAGCAGATTGAGACACAGCCAAGTATGCCATATTTTGGTGGTTCCTGGTGGAACAGATTCCTCTGGGGTCATTAGAGAATTCCTGTACCTTTGTCTGTAGGTGCCTTGACCAATCAAGCAAGGTGGCAGCTGTGGGGGTTACAGTCTAGGTGCTGGACAATATGTAAGAAGCTGCCTTGACTTGAGCCTTTTTGTTGCTGGCTCTTTCTGGAAGAGAGGATGATGAGGGTCACTGGTCTGCTTTTTCTGTTCTACTCTTGATGTAACTTGGCTCCTTATGGCAGGTGGAACAATACTAGGAAACAGGTACAGATCGTCTATTTCTGGCAGCCAGTATTAGCTCTGCAAGCTGCGTTGAGGCCCTCTGGTAGGTTGGTGAACGGGCTGGTCATTGATATATTGAACAGCAAGGGTGCGAGAACACTACAATGAGGTAAACCATTGAATCATCTGCTTGTCTTGCCATTTAGGGCAACAAAGGAACAATATGCTTGTCAGCTCAGTTAATCTGGTATCTTTGATAACATCGATTCTGTGCAAGAATCCAATGAGCGACCCTGTCATAAGTAGCAGGTAAGCCCACGAAGGCTAAGCCTGTTATTAGTCCAGACTCGTAGTCATTCTCAATGAATTGGGTGAGAATTAGAAGTTTTGCTTGTGCAGGATTTCCCTGCTCTGAATCCTGCTTATTCAGGGATGAGAGGTTAATCTACAAAGAGGGCCAAACAATTTAGATTGAGTCTCTCAACAGTTTGCAGCTGCATAGCAGGGAGATTGGCCTGAAGCCCTTAGGGCTAGCTGGGTCTTTGTCTGGCTACAGAATTGACACATTTCTTGCCTGTCTCCAAATCTTAGGAATTTTGTTGGTTGCTAAGCAATTGTTGGACATATTGAGTAGCCATCACATCGCCACAGGTCCAAATCGCTGGATTTGTTCACATAAAATATGATCAAGTCCAGTTGCTTTGTTGGGTTTTTTTGATCATTTTGATATCGAATAACAGCTTGCTTATGATGAAGGGATTGTAAAGTCAGAATCGCCTGAAGATATTGAGTATTTTGCCTTGCTGGGATGATGAATTTGACTTTTCAAGAGGAGCTGATGAGTGTCTTGACGTGCTGTGATCTTGTACTGTGGGTGTGGTTTAGTGAAGTAATTGCCTACTATCCTGATGGTTTTCCATGCTTTCCTGTTGCTTTGCAACATATATGTGAACACAATTAGTTCCTGCTACTTCTGATATGGAATCTACTAGTCTTTTTCCAGCTACCTGAGAGTCATTTCCAAATGGATCTGCATGGAAACAGATAGAGTTCTTTAGCATCCTCTAATTAACTTGGGATGTAGTTTGTCTGACATCCTCAGGGAATGTTATTCCTAGAGGAGGTTTTCATCATCACTGCAAACATGTCATAATTTTCTGGAGCATCCACAACTGCAGAGAACTTATTCTCCTGGTTTGCCTTTCTGAAGTTAAACATCAAAGAAGGGGTACTGAGTGAGGAATGACTACATCATTGAAGTTGATTCCTATTGGACAATGTTGGGAGTTTGGAATAGGATCCAGGACCATTTTCTCACATTGATTAGTTATGTGGCTAGACACAAATACCAAACCCAAGATGTAACCACATCTCCAACTCATTCCAAACACAGAGGAGCCACAAGCATCCGGCCAGGGATACCAGAAATAAGTCTTGTGGTAGGGAGACCCCATGGCAACTGTTCTTGTTTGTAACAGAGTTGCTGTTGATAAATCTTCCATGTCAGAATATGCCAACGTTGAAGTTCTTAACATCCAACTTATGGGAATATCAGTTAGTGCAGTATATAAGCCACCAAGTGAGTTCACCTTCCCAGTTGCCTTCACTACAAACCAGGAGAATGTTGCGATTGGTGACTTCAACAGTCACAGCATTCAAAGGGGGTATTCAGAGGGTGTGAGTTTGGAAATTAGCAACAATGAGATTTCAAGGTTCTGAAGTTTAAGGAATGTATTAGCAGGAGGCCAGCCACGAAAGCATTGGAATGTTGAATTTGAAGGTCACAAAGACATGGTCAAGAGTTTCAGTTGGGCTGAGGCAGAGATGGAAGCAGAGGTGAAAATAGGCAGTCTTGTTGATTGAGAGGGTATGGAGTCGGAAGCTCAGCTCAGGGTTAAATTGGGTGATGAAGGTGTAAACAGTCTAATTCAGCATCGGACCATGGCCAGGGAGGGCAATGGAGTCAGTATTGAGGTACAGATTTTACAATGGGGACCACAGGCATTTGTTTCAGCCTACCCAACAGTTGATTGCAGAAAATTTCTGTTCATCTGTGTTAAATAGCTTCTGCTATATGTCTGTTCATTTCATCAGTCTGTCCATGTGCCCCTACAGTCTGTTACTATTCTCCATGCAACCACATTTTCAAGTTTTGTGATATCTGTAAACTTTGAAATTATGCCCTGTATATACAAATCCAGGTCACTGAAATATAACCAATGGAACAGTAGTGCCCAGACTGACCACCAGGGGACATCACTATATACTTCCCTCCAGTCTGAAAAATAACTGCTCACCACTATTCTCTGTCTTTTAACTTAGGTCCAAGGTTCATGGACATCACAGACGTTTCATCACACCCAAAACTGCTGGGCTGTTCTGGTAGACTTGCACAGATGTACAGTGAACCCCCAACAGCCTCAGCCTTTATGAAAATACCTACTAGAACTGTTGAGGCAAACCTACAGTGAGCCCCTATAAAGCCACTAACATAAGAGGATCTCCATACACAGAAGTTCCCATATCCCAAACCTCAGCTGGCAACAGGCATGGCATCGCTGCCAAATAAACCATGTTACAACTGAGGAGTCGGACTTACCTGGACCACTAAGCTGGGAAAATTGGGCTCATTGTAGACCCCGACACTGGGAAACGGGGCTCAACCTGGATCCCAAAAGCTGGGAAATGGGGTTCACCCTGGATCCCAAACAATGGGAAATGGGGCTCACCCTGGATCCCAAACACTGAGAAAAGGGACCCCCGCTGGACCCTGAAGACTGGGAAATGAAGCACACCCTGTACTCCAAACACTGGGAAATGGGGCTCAGCCTGGATTCCAATCACTGGGAAATGGGGCTCATCTGGACCTCACTGAGAAATGGGACTCAGCCTGGATTCCAAACACTGGGAAATGGGGCTCATCTGACCCCAAACACTGGGAAATGGGGCTCACCCTGGATCCCAAACACTGGGAAATGGGGCTCATCTGGACCCCAAACACTGGGAAATGGGGAACACTTACAGCACTGGAGATTGAGGCTTGCCTGGATCTCCTAATTAAGGGCTGCCGATGGGCGAGGGTGAAGGGTGTGCTTATTCAGACCTCCAACACAGGGATTGGGTCTCACTTGGCCTCCAACTTTGGAGAGGTTGACCACAATATTGGGAATCAGGGGAAAAGAATTTGTATTTAGTGCTTAAAGTGTTTTCTTTCCAAAAGGGAGCAGCCAGGTGTTTTTTTTTGTGTGTGGAATTGTGAGACACAACTTCTGCTGACATTTCTGGTTGAGTGGTGTGTGAGAAAGTTGATGCACCCGTCAAGTTGTACATCAGCCTTGTGTTCTTGAAAGTCAAGGGTTATGCGGGACAGACAAGGAAATGGAGTTGAGGTGACATCACTGCATGAGTGCCTCAGGGTAATGTTGTCGGCCCAACCATCTTCAGCTGCTTCATCAATGACCTTCCTTCCAGCATAAAGTCAGAAATAGGGATGTTCGCTGATGATTGTACAATGTTCAGCACCATTCCTGACTCCTCAGATACTGAAGCAGTCCATGTCCAAATGCAGCAAGACCTGGACAATATCCAGGCTTGGGCTGACAAGTGGCAAGTAACATTCGTGCCACACAAGTGCCAGGCAATGAGCATCTCCAACAAGAGAATTTAACTGTCGCCCCTTTACATTACCATCACTGAATCCCCTACTATCAATATCCTGGGGGTTACCATTGACCTGAACTGGACTAGCCATAGAAATACTGCGGCTATAAGATAGTGGAAAAGACTCAAAAACCAATTTAAAAAAAATGTATTCATGGATGTGGGCATCACAGGCCAGGCCAGCATTTATTGCCCATCTCTAATTGCCCTTGAGAAGTTGGTGGTGAGCTGCCTTCTTGAACCACTGCATCCATGTGGTGTAGGTACACCCACAATGCTATTAGTTAGGTTAGGGAGTTCCAGTATTTTGACTCAGTGACAGTGAAGGAACGGTGATATATTTCCAAATCAGGATAATGAGTGACTTGGAGGGGAACTGCCAGGTGATGATGTTCACATATGTCTCCAGCCCTTGACTTTCCAGATGATGGTGGTTGTGGGTTTGAAAGGTGCTGTCCAAGAACCATTGGTGAGTTCCTGCAGTGCATCATGTAGATGGAACACACTGCTGTCACAGTGCATTGGTGGTGGAGGGAGTGTACGTTTAACGTGGTGAACGGGGTGCCAATCAAGTGGGCTGGTTTGTCCTGGATGGTGTCAAACTTCTTGAGTTAGAACATTACCCTGAGGAACTCCTGCAGTGATGTCCAGGAACTGAGTTGATTGATCTCCAACAACCACAACCATCTTCCTTTGTGCTAGGTATGAGTCCAACCGGTGGAGAGTTTCCCCCTGATTCCCATTGACTCCAATTTTGCTATGGCTCCTTGATGCCACACTCAGTCAAATGGTGCCTTGATGTCAAGGGCAGTCACTCTCACCTCACCTCTGGAGTTCAGCTCTTTTGTCCATGTTTGAACCAAGGCTGTAATGAAGTCAAGAACTGAGTGATCCTGATGGAACCTAAACTGAATATCAGTGAGCAGGTTATTGCTAAGCGAGTGCTGCTTGATAGCACTGTTGATGGACCCTCCCATCACTTTACTGATGATCGAGAGTAGACTAATGGGATGGTAATTGGCAGCATTGAATTTGTTCTGTTTTTCGTACACAGGACATACCTGGGCAAATTTCCACATTGTCGGGTAGATTCCAGTGTTGTAGCTGCATTGGAACAGTTTGGCTAGGGGCGCGGCACGTTCTGGAGCACAAGTCTTCAGTACTATTGCTGGAATGTTGTCAGGGCCCATAGCCTTTGAAGTATCCAGTGGCTTCAGCCATTTCTTGATATCACCTGGAGTGAGTTGAATCGGCTGAACACTGGCATCTCTGATATTGGGGACCTCTGGAGGAGGCTGAGATGGATCATCCACTCGGCACTTCTGGCTGAAGGTTGTAGCAAATGCTTCAGCCTGATCTTCTGCACCATTGAGGATGTGGATATTTGTGGAGCCTCCTCCCCCAGTGACTTATTTAATTGTCCACCACTATTCATGATTGGAGATGGCAGGACTGTTAGCTGTGGAATCGCTTACGTCTGACTATCGCTTGTCGCTTATGCTGTTTGGCACAGAAGTAGTCCTGTGTTATAGCTTCACCAGGTTGCACCTCATTTTTAGATACACCTGGTGCTGCTTCTGGCATGCCCTCCTGCACGCTTCACTGAACCTGGGTTGATGGTAATGCTAGAGTAGGTTACAGATTGTGGTTGAGTACAATTGTGCTGCTGCCGATGGCCCACAGTGCCTCATGCTTGCCCAGTATTGAGCTGCTAGATCTGTTCGAAATCTATCCAATTTAGCACGGTAGTAGTGCCACACAACACGATGGAAGGTATCCTCAAAGTGAAGGCGGGACTTCGTCCCCACAATGATTGTGTGATGATCATTCCTAATGATTCTGTCAAGGACAGATGCACTAGAGCAGGCAGGTTTGTAAGGATGAGGTCAAGTATGTTTTTCCCTCTTGTTGGTTCCCTCAGCACCTGTTGCAGACCTAGTCTAGCAGCCATGTCTTTTAGGGCTCGACCAGTAGTAGGGCTACAGAGCCACTCTTGGTGATGGACACTGAAGTTCCCCACCCAGAGTACATTCTGTGCCCTTACCACCCTTAATGCTTCCGACAACTGGTGTTCAACATGGAGGAGAACCGATTCATTAGCTGACGTGGGGTGGGGCGTGGTACATGGTGATCAGCAGGATGTTTCCTTGCCCATGTTTGACCTGATGCCATGAGACTTCATGGGGACCAGGGTCAATATTATGGACTCCCAGGGCAACCTCCACCCAACTGTATACCAGTGTGCCGCTGCCTTTGCTGGGTCTGTCCTGCTGGTGGGATAGAACATACCCAGGGATGGTAATGGTGGTATCTGGGACACTGTCTGCAACATATTATTCCATGAGAATGACTATGTTGCTTGACTAGTCTGTGAGACAGCTCTCCCAATTTTGGCACTAGCCTCCAGATGTAGGTAAAGAGGATTTTGCAGGGATACTTGTTGTCATTTCCGGTGCCTAGTTTGATGCCAGCTGGTTTGTCTGGTTTCATTCCTTATTGACATTCTAGCGATTTGACACAACTGAGTGGCTTGCTAGGCCATCTCAGAAAGCATTTAAGAGGCAGCCACATTTATGTGGATCTGGAGTCACATGTAGGCCAGGAAAGGATGGCAGTTTTACAACAATTGTTTCATGGCCATCCATGCCCAGTTTTTTTTTATTGATTGAATTCAAATTCCACCATGTGCCGTGGTTCAAACCTGGGTCCCCAGAGCCTTATCCTGGGTCTCTGGATTACTAGACCAATGACAATACCACTACCCCACCCCGCCTCCCCCTTAGGTCAGGTCTGATCTACTCCTGCTCCTAATTCTTGTCAGCCTGCTCCTGGAAGCCCCTCCTGCACTCTTCACTGTAGCTGAGTTGATCCCTTGTCTTGGTGGTAATGCTAGAGTGGGGGATATGCTGGGCCATGAGGTCTTAGATTATGCAAATGCTATCAGCACCATCTCAAGATTCCAGTCTAACCTACAGAATGGATCAAATCCTAGAACCAATGTACAGTGCTATCAGAGAGCACATATTCTCAGTGGTGGGAAAGTTGAGTCATTGGAGCAGCTCCTGTGAGTTTACAGAATGAGGCCGTGAAAGACCAACGTGGCACCGCTTAGAGCTAATGACATCGACAGAGGCATTCCCATTTCAAACTCAGGTGGGGGGAAGAGGGGTTGGGTCTTTTAGAAGTTAACATTGTAGGGAGGGGGACATTTAATAGGAATTCTGGGTTAAGATCAGCATATTGTACATGATGTCTCAAATATTAGTGAAAGAACGGAAACTCAGTGCCCTAATTCATGATACGTATTCCCACTGTGCTATAGAAACACCAGTTAGTACCCCATGGTTTAATTGTTTTGGTGCATGGAGCATGAGTGAAAAATGTGCAGCTCCTTTAAAGGCGCTCAAATGACTTCAACTCAGCTCCTACCTCTTTCTTCCATTTCTTGGAGTCTAAGTTTCTCCTCAGCTTTCCTCTTAATTGCTGACAGAGCATCAAGACTGTCCAGGATCTTCTTTCGCTCACTCGTTTCCCACTGCATTCGCTCTTCCTTCTCGGCTTTCCATCCTCCTCGAGCCCAGGCGTCTGCACATGCCCTGTCAGAGATAACGATAGAGAGATTAGGACTATTTGTGCATGCTGAGGGAAAAGACCAACAAGAGCTAGTTGGGCCAAATGGTGTGTTTCCATGCTGTAACTTCTTTGTATTTCTATGTAAAAGAAAACATTTCTCAAAGCAGAAATGCTTGTGCTTCAACCTAGAGATCATGAGTTAAAATCCTACCATGGTAAATGTTTTTTTCTACAACAGCACACATCATAGGCTGACATAAATCCCTCACAATATGTTTCTGTCTTTCCATTCCCCACTTTGTTATTCTCGCTCTCCTTCCCTCAGTTTGTGATTCATTCTCTCCCTCCTCCAGTTTGCATTTTATTTATTCATGGGAGGTATGCATCGCTGGCAATGCCAGCATTTATCACCCATTCCTAGTTTCCCATATGTGTCAAGTGGCTGACTCCCTGCCATCAACCCTACACATTGTGCTGAAGGTTAAAGGAAAAACAGACAACTACTGAAGACATTACCAACAAGAACCAGTGGTCTGTACTGGGAAATAGCCCCAGTGCCCTACGGAAACTCCAGTGCGCCACTTGGGCATACTTGGGGGTCCATAACCCTTGGTTATGTCATCATGCACCTCAACTCTATGTAGTCAGGTCAGTAGAATCTGTCTGTCTGTCTGTTAGAGAGTGTTTGAAATCCATATCTGGACCCTGTATTTGTTGCTTGACACCGATTTACTGGAACCATTGACCCCTCAGTTGCCCCTTCCCCATTCTGCTCTTGAAACTGCAGTGTCCAGCTCTAAATGAGTCTCTTGATGCCTCGAATTGTCTCAGTTCCTAGAAAAGCTTAGATTTTTCAAATTTTCTTTCAGTCTCCCTCAACGTGTTCTCTTTCTATGATACGGAGCTTTCCTAAATGTTACATTTCATTTAGTTTGCTTCTAAGGTGCCACTGGGATTAAGGCTCTTGTTCTGCATTCTGTATATTTGAAAGATTGAAATTGTGAGAGAGATTTTCATTATTGTATAACTATAAATCCCTCAGTTCTGTTGCAGACATTTTGCAGTAGAGGCAGAAAACAACAGATGTGACATGAACAAACACAATAAAAATGGATGGACCTGAGCAACAGTTTAATCTGTTTCTCCTTCTATTATAACAATGACCACACTTCAAAAAGTACTTCATTGGCTATAAAGTGCTTTGAGACGTCTGGTGATCATGAAAGGATCTATATAAATGTAAGTCTTTCTACTCCTTGTTCACCAGACCCAATCAAATAGGCCGCCAACCGAAGAGAACAACCTATATGTTCTCTACCCCTGTTTAGTTCAAGGTGAAAGAAACTCAGGTACCCAGCCAAACTGAGTGAACTCAGGACTGAAATTATGTTGATGGTGAGATGCTTATAGTTAAAGATCCCAGCACTGGTTGGCAGCACCATTCTGGGTTCACTTACTGAGATAAAGCAGCAGCTTTTAGTTTATGTAAGCCTTTTTGACAGAACACTTGAAACATTCTTGTGGGCCCCTAGGGAGCTGCAGATCCCCAGTTGAGAACACCTGATGTAAAACATGTTGCCAATCTGCATTACACAAGCCCTTAAAGAAAGACTTCAGATTTTTAAAAAATTCTTTATCAATAAAATTGGTTAAAGGAATTCAGCTGAACATAACCAGTTCCTGCATTTCAAAGCTTCACCAGAGTTACAACTTTTGCTTCTACATTATGAAATTGCCATGAGGATTAACAAGATAATACATACAAACACAAATATGGCAATCAGACCAAGGTGAGATTAACCTTAACATGACACAAGAAATGACATAAAAATGTAAATACAATCCTGAAAATATTCAACAGGTGAATCAAAATAATTTAATTTTAGGCAATTGGAGACCATGTAAGCAGATAAAACACTTATGTGCTTCATTAGCACAAAATATTGGCCATCAAAAGAGGAAACACTGAAGGAATGTTAAGGGAATTCAAGAAAGTTAACTGGAGCTGAAATTTAAGCATTGGGGAATGCTCACAAAACAGTGCAACTGCAAACAAAATTAATTGTAGTAAAGTAAAAAAAGAAATGCAACTGGTGCAATATGGTGAAGTAACAATGTACAGTGGTACAGTGATCAAACATGGTACAGAGCTAAGAAAAAAAGTATTTCATAAATGAGAAAAAGAGGAATATTGAGGAATTATAAAGTCAAGTTAAACAGAAAATCAATGAGACAAGAAAATGTTAAATTATATTTCAGGGAACAATTATGGGACTAGTTTTCCAGATCTTTGTTCCAGGCATTTCCCAGACAAAAAAAGGTCATCAGTAAGAGGGGAGTGACTCATTTCACGCTTCACGCTGCCCTGGAATTCTCAGGGATTCCTCCTTCAGGGGGAACAAGACCATCATATGGATATGGAATATTAAAAGATACAGGGGTGAGGAAGAGAGAGAGAGAAAGATTAGACTGGGGGGAAATTAAACGTTATGGAAATGAGTAAACAAATGAAATTAGATTGGGTGGGATATTAAGAAGAATTGGGAGTAAGCAGGGGATTGGGTTTGACCGGGTAAGGTATTAAAGAGTAAAGGAAGTGAGCAAATAAGTGGGATTAAACAGCGTGGGATATTATATGATAAGGGATGTAAGTGGGAGAATGCTGATCAAGTGCATTAGATATTAAAGAGTATTGGCAGTGAGTAGGGTGGGACTGACTGGGTGTGTTATTTAAGGCGTGGATAATGAGCAAGTGAATGGCATTAGACAGAGTGACATTTCACAGGGTGTGGAGAGTGAGTAGGGGTTTGTTTAGACTAGGTAGGATTAGAAAACATGGGAGGGAGAAGGAGTTTTGATTAGTCTGGGTGGGACATTAATGTGTTCCGAGTGCAAGGAAAGTGGAATTATATTGGGTGGAACATTAAAGGGTGTCAGTCGTGAGCAGGAGAGTGGGATTAGATTGAATAGGATATTAAAGTATACGAGTTTGAGCGAATGAGTGGGATTGGACTGGGTGCTGTATTAAGGGATATGAAAATTGAGTAGGAGAGTAGGATTAGACTAGATGGGATATTAAAGGGTTCAGGAAGTATGTAGATGAGTGGGCTTAGTCTGGATGACATATTAAGTGTGTGAGGAGTGAGCAGCGGTTTGTTTAGACTAGTTAGGATATTAAAAGCCGTGGGGAGCAAGCAAGAGAATGGGATTAGACTGGGTGAGATATTAAAGGGTTTGGGAGGGGAGGGGGCTGAGAGAATGGGAACTGACTGGCAGTGGTTTGTGTCAAAGCAACCTTGGAGAATCAAAATGCTTGTGTATGTGCAGCAACATTATATGATTGAATACTCTGGCAATTAGATTATGAACAGTGGGAATTTATGGGTAAAAAGTGAAGATGTCCATATTATTGTTTCTAAAATCTTTCTTATCACCGAGACTGGTAGTTCCTGGGTTTATCTTTATACCTGTTTTTGAACAAAGATGTAACATTTTTAATTTTTCAGTCCTCTGGCACCACCCCTGTATCTAAGGAGGATTGAAAGATCACTGCCAATGCTTTTGCAATTTCTTCCCTTACTTCTCTCAGTATCCTCGGATGTATCTTATCAAGTCTTGGTGAATCAAGCACACCCAATCTTTTTAAAACCTCTTCTTTATCAGTTTTTAGCCTATCCAGTGTCTTAACTGCCTCTTTTTTTCCCACCCTTACCACAGTACCGAAGCGGCTCTTATCAAATTCACAAATGACATCCTTTGTGATTATGACAAAGGTAAACAATCCCTCTTTGTTCTTCTCGACCAGCCCGCTTTTGACATGGTTGATCCCAACTTCCTTTAAAACCCCTCTATCATTCAGCTGGGTGGGACAGAACCTGGTCTGGTTCCACCCTTTGTTCTGACCACTGGACTTTATAAGGTGGTTATATTTTAAACTGTCTCTTTTAATACAAGGTAAAATGGAATAGTTTGGAGAGGGCGATATGACCTCCTACGACATCTGCCCAGAGACAAGCCCATGAGACCTGGTTGCCATGGGGGATAGGGACCCAGTTCAAAAGTAAGATGCAAGTTTTAACACCTGGACACAAAGGGGGAGGCAGCTGACCTTGCTGCGTACAGACACACATACTCTCAGAGGCACTCAGATTTGGTGAAGAAGACCCACAACAGGTGGTTATGATCTGGAATGTACGGCTTTTTAAAAATTCAGTCATGGGGTATCGGCATCACTGGCTAGGCCAGCATTTATTGCCCATCCCTAACGACCCTTGTTCAGAGGGCATTTGAGAGTCAACCACATTGCTGTGGGTCTGGAGTCACATGTAGGATAGACCAGGTAAGGGTGAGTTTTCCTTCCCTAAAGTACATTATTGAACCAGATGGGTTTTTACAACAATCGACAATGGTCATCATTAGACTTTTAATTCCAGACTTTTATTGAATTCAAATTCCACTATCTGCCGTGGCGGGATTCAAACCCAGATCCCCAGAGGATTACCCTGGGTCTCTTGATTACTAGTCTAACGATAATACCACTATGCCATCGCCTTGTGGTGGAGGTAAGTTCAATTGGGCTTTGGAAAGGGAATTGGATAAGCATATGAATAGAAAACATTTACAGGGAAAGGGAGGGATGTGGGACTCAGTAAGTTGCTCTTCCAGAGTGTTGTCATAGACACAACAGGCCGTGTAGCCAATTTCAGCACTGTAACTGTTCTATGCCTCATCCTCCCACTATAATTGTGACAGCAGTAGGGTCCTCTTGGCCTGCCCAATGGGTTATTCTTTTGATCTAACTGTTGTTTCTTGTAGAGAACACAAGTGACTTTAGCTAGCCAAAGTGCTACTCAGACACCTACCTGTCTTTTGGAAAGACTGGTCTGTCATCCAGGTATGTCAGCTGGTGCAGGCGCACGGTACACACCTTCCTGTAGTTAGAGATTTTCTTAATTACTTCATTCCCCATCAGGTTCAACACGTGCTGTGAAAAGCAGAGAGAGAAACAGGCTTTATAGAGGACTCAGGCAGCACACCAGGCAGCAGATTGTCTCACTGTTTCTAGCACAATTGAAAACAATGAATGCAGACACTCAAAGCAATCAGAGAATTAGCATGCAGAGATTTTAGTGAAGTAATTGAACAACCTCCGTATTCCATAACAAGCCTTCCATCATTTCTTTGGATACAAAATACCAAATTCTGGTAAAGTTCAGTGTTTTCAAACTATATCTATTAAATGTGTATGATCTCCTGGGCAGAGTTGAAGGGTTCTCAAAATTCCAACATTTTTCATATCATCAACAAGGAAATGACTTTTGGACTTTTATGGCAGAGGACCCAACTGCTGAGTTAAGTGTAGAACCCTGCAGACAGGAGGCAGCCCATGAAGGCCTGGGACTGGACATGCCCGAGCTTGTTGAGTACAGTGTGGATGGTTGCCTGTAACCAGACAATGAGAGGAGACAGAATATGCATTCTTCCCTTTAAAACAATCAATCCAGAGAAAGAATTCATCTTACACAAAACTAAAGCCCATCAAAACCTTGCATAAATAATCGCTACTAACTACTAAGGCAGGAAGACAGCAATCAATGCAATTAAGCGAACCTGTCAATACTCCACATATACAATGGCTTTCAGTTCAAAACTAGTTACGGGGGCAGGAAGACAATGATAAACATCATGCGAGCCCCTTAAAAACAACGAGACAACAATCACCTGGGGAAGCCCACCAAAATCAGACAAAGAACTAACCTTGATTTGGATTGAGATAAGAAATTCAAAAAAAGACAGTATAACTGGGCCAGCAATTAGGAAGGGGAAGCTGACACAGGAGGACGCAGTTTTTGGAGCTGTTGAAGCAGAGTTTAAGCAGGGAGCTGAGCCAAGCGGTGGGAGGAGATCTGGAGGTTTACAGGCCCGCAGGCAACATCACGGCGAGGGGCTCGGGGTGGCAGTCTCAACCGAAGACAACAAAGCCACAACCGTAGCCCTCCACAAAGATCGACCACCCACAACCGCGCCCTCCACCCAACAGAAGAACCTTTGTAGATTCCACAGACCAGGACCACGTAGGGATTGCAAGCCCCAGAGGGCACAAAGAGGCTACCCTAAAACTGCAACCAGCTTACCTGGCTGGATTTTGAACTGTCAAAGAACCCTGGTGGGTGAGTATAATCCCTGACATCTCCCAGTTCAATTTGGTTAGGTTTTGGGGGTGGGACAAGGGTAAGGGGGTTAGTAGCGTGATGTTCCCTCATTATGTTGTGTTCCCCATTCTTAACTAAGTGTACTTTGTAGGTATGTATAATCTCAATGCAATCCTAATGTTATAAATTCATTTGTGATTTCAACAAACCCAGTTTTGTTCTCTTGCACCAAAACCAGTTGTCTGCTGCACTTTGTCACAACCCCCTAATAAGTCCAAGGTATAGAACCCAGGGAGTGGGAGTGATTCGGACCACTCAGAAGTCAGAGGTGAAGCTGACACACACCACCACCCCCTACATAATGGCGACATGGCAGGACCTTAGCAAAAGGGATGCAATGCAGTGCACGCTGATTTGGAAGAGAGAACTGTAATGGAAGAGAGGATTTCAAATTATGTGTTCAGTAAGGTGAATAGGGAAAAAAAATGGGTCACTAATCTGTTAAAGGCTGGGCGCCCGGTAGATGCTGCAGCTAAATGGACAGAAGGGAAGGATCATAAAAAATCCATAGAAAAGGCCGTCTGGCTGATGTGCTTCAAGAAACAGATCCAGCTTTTGGACAGGCTCGTTGAAGCACAGGCAGCTGAGATTTGGCAGTCAGCCCTGGTAGTCCAAACAAAGGCCCCAGCAGGGGAGAAGTTACCGTTAGCATTGCAGGCTCTGAACCAGGAAAGGGTGCAGTTAGTGGGAGAGCGTAAAACCCAGCAGGAATATTTACAGTGTCAGGTCACCGAGGCCAAGAACAATGTGCTGGGGTTGCGGGAAAAGAATGCCCGCCTAGCAAGATAAGTAAGAGAGCAGGAGGACAAAGTAAAAGGCTTACAGGCAGCCTATAAGATAGTGAGTGCACAGGGGTTTGAAGATGCAGACCAAGGCCCCTGCCAGAAGCAGATAGAGAGTCGGAACCTCGCTCTAAGGACGGCAAAAGGCATGGTGTGCCTCATAAGCCCTAGTGCAGCCCAGGTCGACTTCACAGGGAACCTGGGGAGGATGGTTCAGGCACCACAGGTGGTGCCAAGGGACTACCCCGGTTGAGGAGCAGGAGGGCCCATGACTACCACCCATACCACCAAGCTCTAGCGGAACCTGGCAGGAGAGGGGGTGGAATTAGCGGCAGAAGTTGAGGAGGAAGACCCCCAGCAAGAGAGGCTGGGACCGGGGCCGATGTGCCCGGCCCAGCAGCAAAGGTTCGGCCCACCCGCTGATAACGGGGATGAGGGACCAGTTCACAGTTTTCCACAGCACCCAACAACTTAGGGCCATGGTAAACCATTTAACTAAACTTACGGCAAATAAAGATCCCTCGGTTCACTTGAGGGAAGTGGAACAAGCAGCAAGCATCAACGAGGGCAATGATTCTGAACAGGCCAAAATGCTGCTATTCTCCTTGGAGAGTAAGCTCTTCCAGTCCCTCTCGGACAGTGTGATTATGGGGAGCTCAAGGAGGAAGTTCTTGAGACCATGGGGATGAATGAGGGAAGTCCTTTCTCCCAGGTGGAAAAAACAGTGCAGCTCATAGGAGAATCCCCGCAGGCTTTTGCAGACAGGTTATGGCCAGTGTATAGGAGTGCATGCAGTGGGACGCCTAACCAAGCTAGCCTGGACCAGGATCAGCAGGCCAACTGGCTCCTTTGTCTGGTGGCAAACAGCTTGCCAAACAACGGTAGGAATGTGATTTGACCCAAAGAATCCCCTGAGTACAGAACTCTCAGTTATCAGACAATTGACCATAGCTTACCTCAATGGTAAAGGAACCAATGCACACCCACCTAAAGGGAGAGTGCATGAAATGAAACCTGGCCAGGGTAGGAAGGAGTGGCATCAGGAAGGGAATAACCCTTCCAGCATAAAGCTCAACTGTTATGGGTGTGGGAAGAATGGACACTGGAGGAAGAAGTGTAAGAATCCTTGGAAAGATAACAAGGGAAAGAATTCCTCAACCCCAGCCCAAAAGACAGAGACAGGAATCCCTCCCGCCATGGTTGAGTCATTTTTGGACGCCATGAGAACCCAACTGACTGGCCAGGGAAGGTAACAGCCACCACCGGCGTGCTGACTCCATCAGCCCCATCTAACCTGACACAACCCTGACTAGAGCCAGCACAACCTTTTTATCTGTGTTCCTTTACCTACAACTTATGGAAGAGACCCCTCGTTGAGATAGAGGTAGAAGAGGTAAAGGGGACCTATCTGTTGGACACGGGAGCATCATGTACCATGATCCATTCAGCTACCCCCACCAGCTCACGTCTATCTAACGGGGTCCCATACAGTCTGTCGGGATTTACAGATAAAGAACAGGCTGGCTCATTTTCCATCCCGCTGACCATTCGTTTAGGAACAGTCCGCTCTAAGTGGACCTGTATCCTAATGAAGTGGGAAGTGGAGGGTGGAAAAGGGATCCTGGGAACCGACTTTATTGTATGCCATGGGATCCTAGTGGATTTGAGGAATCACTGCCTATGGGGGGCAAAAGCAGGAAAAGAAGGCAGAGAGTAGTCATCCCAGGGAAACAGGAGAAGGGGACCCTGTGCACCATGAAGTCTAAAGAGGGTTATAACCTCGAACTCATGGTCAGTAATACCCCGAGGGAGTTCCAGACATTTGTGCAAGGCCACCTAGCCACATTTGCCACAGACGAACACGACTGTGGGAGTCAACGGGTTCGAGGTCAGTGTAGATGGGGACCCTATAGCCCAACCACAAAAGCAATATAACTTCCCCATGGAAGTGGAGCCAAACATGGAGGCAGCCATGTCCTCCTTATTGCAACAGGGGGTCCTGAGACCGATATCCACCCAAGTGAACTCTCCACTGTGGTCGGTTAGAAAACCGGATATCTCCTGGAGGGCCACAGTGGACTACCGGGTGCTCAACAGTAACATCCCAGCCTGTGTACCCATGGTAGCAGCAGTTGCCGACCTGATAGGAAGTATCCCAGCATCCGCGACCACTTTCACGGTGCTGGATATTTCCAACGGGTTTTGGTCCATCCCTTTAAGGAGAGAGGATCAGTACAAGTTTGCCTTTACCTTTAAAGGGCAACAGTACACCTGGAACTGTCTGCCTCAGGACTTCCACAATAGCCCCAGCATTTTCCACCAATGCATGGCAAACAGTTTAAAGGGCTTCAGCCAGGCCAGGCTGGTACAATACGTGGAAAGACCTGCTCCTATTCACCGATTCAAGAGAGGAGCATGGCCCACTTTTGGCCCAATTGCTGGAACTGCTCGGGCAGGAAGGTTTTAAAGTGAACCCAACGAAAGCGCAGATCGGCCAGCAGAAGGTGAAATTTCTGGGCCTGAAAATACCCGCTGGGAAAAGGGCCATAGGTACAGCTAGACGGGAAGCAGTACAGGAGTTACTAGTCCCCAACACAGTCACGGGTAGGAATGGGACACGGGGGAGTGCAGGGGTAGCTTTAACCCCGGAACTTAAGATGGTCCAAACCCAAGACCCCGTTCCTCAAGGCAGTCCTCAGTGCAGTGGCAGAAGGGAAAAAGGTAGAGTGCCCTTACAGCACCGCAGCCCTCTCTGTGAAGGGAGGCATGCTATTAAAAGGAGAGCAATGGGTAGTACCACAGCAGCACAGGAGGGAATTCCTTCAACTGGCCCAAGGGTCCAGGAGCGGGGCATCCCGGGCCTGAGACCACCTGGCAGCGGGTGGAACAGGCAGGATGGTGGCCAGGACTCAGGGAAGATATCTGCGAGTTCTGTGCCAGCTGTCTGGTGTGGTGCTGCCAACAACCCTGACCCACACAAAAGGAAGGTACCCATGGGACATATCAGGGGGGTAGAGAAGCCATGGCATTCGATCCAGGTCGACTACATCGGCCCCCTACCCACCGCCCAGGGAGGCTATAAGTACTGCCTAGTCCTGGTGGATGTGTTCACAAAGTAGGTAGAAGCCTTCCCCTGACGAACAGCCACGGCTCTGAGTACAGCCAGGATCCTGGTCAGGGAGGTGTTCTCACGATGGGGACTAGCACAGTACATGGAGTCCGACCAAGGGAGCCACTTTACCGGGCAGGTCATGCAACATACCCTTACGGTATTAGGCACAGAGGAGAAATGGCATGTTGCACACAACCCACAGTCCCCAGGGATTGTAGACAGGATGAACCTTGAAAGAAAGGCTGAGGAAAGAGACGGTAAACTCACCTAGAAAGTGGGTAGAAGTCTTACCGTTGGTCCTAATGGGGATCTGAGCCAGCCAGTCAAAAAGCACGGGGTATTCCTCACACGAGCTCATGACTGGTAGGGGAATGCGGACCCCCACCCACGTGCTAGCCCCGGTGCTCACGGAGGGTCAGCTCAGAGAGGTGAACCGGGACAGATTCGTCAGGAATCTGTTTGAACACCTTAAACAGGTTCACTGGCAGGCTGCTAGCAACATGGGAAAACAACATCGGAGTAACCGACTGCTGCTAGAACCTCGTGGGAGATAGGGGATCAGGTTATGGTTAGGAATTTTGCTCAGTTAGACAGTCTAGAACCATTATACATGGGGCCCTACAGCATTGCAGATAAGGGAAGCCCAATGGTATACGCCATAAAGCTATCTCGGCACACCAAATGGTTCCATATTAACCAATGTAAGTTGTTTAAATCCAACAGAAGGGAACAGCCAGTTTGGGCAAGGTCTGAGGATAAAAATCCTCAGCCTGCAGCAGGAGCAAACTCACAGACTGCACAAGCAGGTGTAGTGGCTTGTTTTAAGGGAAGGGCCATCCCACCCACCGTTTGGGGACACTCCCCTGCTCATCTGGGACTCAGACGAGATGGGACCTGAGGGCAGAGAGTTACCTGCCCTTGACACAGGTTTAGAAGAGGTACAGCCTGAGGATAGAAATCCACAGCCAGCGGCAGTGGAGATTCCACAGACCGCACAAGAGGGGACAGAGGCTCGGGTTGAAGACCCACCAGCCAGAAAACCCCCACCAGCCAGAGTCCCTAGAAGGTCCCCACGAACACCACAGCCAAAGAAACCGTGGTCACCGGCTCCCCAGTTTAAAAGGGCAGCCCCTCAAGTCAGGGATCGATCTGAGGACAGAGGTCCCCAACCAGCAGCCACAGGCTGCGAGGGACCAAAGGTACAGGACAGGGCTGCTACAATGAAGGGAGCAGTGTGCTGTAGCCCGAACAGGGATTAACCTGGCCGCCCGGGAACGGGCGGTGGATGTACATAGCTTCTGTTATTTAATTTTGTGATTGTTAAGTTTGGGTGTTTTAGTTTAATTTTAAATAAGATGGTTGGTAGTTTAAGTATTATTGTTTAAGAGTGTTTGTATTGAGTCGAGGTTGCAAGACTCGACTATGCTTTACCCAAGCCAGCGAATCTGTTCGGGACCTGGCTATATGCTCTTATGTCTCCCTACAGAAAGGATTTCGATACGATGGGGGGCATACTCCTACTCGCCCTGATAGGAATGGCCGCTGGGAGGCGATGTGGTGTAGAGGACTCCCACATTTTTGGGTGCTCAGGGGAGACAGCACCGGTTGTGATTGCAAGGGGCAGCGAAGGTAACGTGGAGGAGATCACTACCTATTCCCATGTGGAAAGATGGCCAGGGTGGCTGGGATCTAACTCCACCCGATACTCCAGTCAGACCGGGTTCACCTATGGGGAGGCCTCCCTTCCCTGCCCCAGCATAAAGGTTGTGGTCACTGAGGGAAAACGCGTGTGCCTGACCTGCAGAGGACAGATTCCCCTGGGAAGGCGGTGGTGGCTCAGGAAGTTGAGCAGAGACATGGGGGATGGTACAGCTGACTGGGAGTGACCAGGGAAGGACACCCATCGGACCATCACCGGGAACTATTGGGGGGTGAGCTTGTACTGGGACAAGTGGTGGAAATCGGAACTGGGAATCTATGTCTGCATGTGGGGATCGTGGAAGACCTGTCCCACGGGCGTATCTATTATCTTTTCTGCAGCATGGCTAGACAAGGGGAAGGGGGTGGAATGGGATTCCCACCTGCACACTTGCATAACCCCATCCTCTCCAGCCTCGGTTAAGGCCACTGAACTCGTGGCACGCACCCAAAAGCCCCTACCCACGGCCTCAACAGTAAGGACACATATGGAGAAGAGCCCTGCTACCACCAAGGGATCAGGGAATGGGCTGGTACTAGTGCCGACCAAAAAGGTGCTGTACCAGGGGGTACACTACGCGGTAGCTTCCGTGATTCTAAACCTCACAGAGGTACACTTACCTGAGTGGTGCCCAAAGGAGACAGAACAGCTATACCAGGCCCTGTTAAGAGAAATGTTCAAGAAATTCTACGAGTTCAATTTTGCCAATATAGACAAAACAGAACTGTACATTACTCACACTGAGTACTTTAGCAATGCGGGGAGACAAAGAAGGGGAAGTTGGAATAATGTTTTCGCAGCATATAATACAGGATCCTCTGTGATAAACAGTCTGGATGACACAGAATTGCAGACACAAATAAATGGTTTAAAAACACAATTACGAAAAATCTTAACAGAGGAGAACACAGTGATAGGCTCAGAGCTACATAAGGACTAGACCATGACAGTCTATTTAAAGGAGATTATTGCTGAGTTGGAAAGGCACACCAAAACAGTGAATGCACTAATTCGAGAGGATAGGAATGCACCAGACCAGGCTGCACAGAATGAGATGTGTGTGCTGTACGTGGCATGGTTGCTGGGCGAGGGCTGCAGCAACCTGGAGGATTTAAAGCAAGGTTTAGTCCCCTCCAGGATCAGCAACAAGCACTCGCAGCCCTCCAACCATCTAAGAATTCACTCAGTTCCGCCTAGCCTCTGAAGCCTACCCAATCATGTGTATAGCAGTGAGGATGCCGGTCATAAGTGGAACAGCCCGACCTGCACCGGTATATAGGGTGGAGAACATTGGAGTCATTCAAGGGGGTTAACACGTCCGTTTCGCAGCGGTCCCACCTTACGTCATAAAGTGGGAGCACATGATGACAGGTACAGACCTCTCTGGGTGCCGGAGCGAGGGTGCACACATAGTACTGTGTCCCCAACACTTGAACGCCTATTCCAGACCACAGTCCGGGTTTAAAACTGCTGGTGCATGGCCTATAAACTGTACCATGGAGGTGATGGCACAAGGCCATGTTCCCCCACAGATAGCATATATAGAGGGTGGGACATATTGTGTCACCACAAGTGCACCCCACTACCAGCTTGGACAGCACATCCGGTTCCGGTAAGTGACAGCAGTTTTTGTTTTAAACCCGAGCCAGAAGTTCAAGCGGCCCAGGAACGGATTGTCCCCATTCCTGAACACTCTACTGTTCATCTCACTGTTAGGGAAAACATTACCAACCTGCAGAGCTCTGTCACACATTTCAGTTACAAAATTCCCCCTCTACCAGAACATCTTACTAAACTATTAAAAGTTGTAGAGTTATCACAAAAGTATTTCTCTACTTTGGAACAGAAAACACACGAGATAGAGGGAGAGATTCAAGGTATCACAGTCCCACCGTGGTGGGATATTTTCAAAAACATAGAGGTCCCTTCATGGGTCAGAATGGCTTCCCACATCCTCATGGTTTGCCAGCTGGGAATAGTGTTGTACCCATTGTGCTCTCAGTACAAGGGAAAAGGCAAAAATCCTAGAGTTCCAAAATGAAAGGACCTGGAAGAAGCATTATGCTAAGGTGGAGAGAGATACACCTGTTTGAACCTTTCATATTTTTTTTTGTGTTCCTGAATAAAGATAGTTTTTTTTTGTGTTCAGTTATTTTTAAGAAAGACTTTTATGTGTTGTTTTTCTTTTAATAAAGATGTATGTGCACCAAGTGAGGTATTGGACCCCCTAAATGTTTGGATGTATGTAAATAACTGTATTTTGCCTACATATGCTTACGTACACCACATTTTAAAGAATGGGGAATGTGTGTGTCATGAGATCTTAGATAGATAATTATAGGGGAAGATTGGCTGGAGGGTCGGGAATTTTGTTTTGTTTCCTGTATGATACTTGAAGCAAGGTTTAACTATCACAGGGTGGACTGAAGGGTTCTCAAAATTCCCACATTTCTCATATCATCAACAAAGATATGACTTTTGGACTTTTATGGCAGAGGACCCAACTGCTGAGTTAAGTGTAGAACCCTGCAGACAGGAGGCAGCCCATGAAGGCATGGGACTGAACATGCCCGAGCTTGTTGAGTACAGTGTGGATTGTTGACTGTAACCAGACAATGAGAGGAGACAAAATATGCATTCTTCCCTTTAAAACAATCAACCCAGAGAAAGACTTCATCTTACACGAAACTAAAGCCCATCAAAACCTTGCATAAATAATTACTACTAACTACCAAGGCAGGAAGACCGCAATCAATACAATTATGCAAACCTATCAATACTCCACATGTACAGTGGCTTTCAGTTCAAAACTAGTTACGGGGGCAGGAAGACAACGATAAACATCATGAGAAGCCCATTAAAAACAACGAGACAACAATCACCTGGGGAAGCCCACCAAAATCAGACAAAGAACTAACCTTGATTTGGATTGAATAATAAATTTTAAAAAAACAGTATAACTGGGCCAGCAGTTAGGAAGGGGAAGCTGACACAGGAGGGTGAGCAGTTTTTGAAGCGGTTGAAGCAGAGTTTAAGCAGGGAGCTGAGCCAAGCAGAGGGAGGAGATCTAGAGGTTTGCAGGCCCACAGGCAACATCATGGCGAGGGGCACAGGGTGGCAGGCTCAACCGAAGACAAGGCCGCAACCGCAGCCCTCCATGAAGATTGACCACCCACAACTGCGCCCTCCACCCAACTGAAGAACCTTCGCAGATTCCACAGACCAGGACCACATGGGGACAGCAGGCCCCAGAGGACAGAAAGAGGGTACCCTAAAACTGCAACCAGCTTACCTGGCTGGATTTTGAACTGTCAAGGAACCCTAGTTGGTGAACATGATCCCTGACATCTCCTAGTTCAATTTAGTTAGATTATGGGGGTGGGACAAGGGTAAGGGGATTAGTAGTGTGATTTTCCCTCATTATACCATGTTTTCCCCATTCTTAACTAAGTGTACTTTGTAGGTCTGTATAATCTCAGTGTAATCCTAATGTTATAAATTCATTTGTGATTTCAACAAACCCAGTTTTTTTCTTGCACCAAAACCAGTTGTCTGCTGCACTTTGTCATAACCCCCAGATAAGTCCAAGGTCTAGAGCCCATGGAGTGGGAGCGATTCGGGCCGCTCAGAAGTCAAAGGTGAAGCTGACACACACCACCACCCCCTACAAGAGCTCATGGCAAATCAACAACATGGTTCTGAAGAAAAGTCATATTGGACTCCAAACGTTAACTCTGTTTCTCTCTCCATAGATTTTGCCAGACCTGCTGAGTATTTCTGGTACTTTCTGCTTTTATTTCAGACAAAATGGTTACCTTTTTTTACCTGTCTGCTGTCTTTACCATGCTGCTGCTACTCAGTCTCTCTCCTATTCTACTCTCATCTCTTTCCTTTCTTATCTACCAGTCTCTTGAGTTTTCCTTCTTTCCTACACCTTTGTGTGCTTCCATTTTTTTGTCCCTCTCTCTCCTTTTGGGTACAGTGTGGTTGGTGATGAGGCAGAGAAGGTACAGAACACATTTTCTGGTCACAGGTGCAGAGAGCTCTGGCTTGCTGGGCTCAGCAGCTTCCTTCATCTCCTGCCCGTGCCATCTTACTTCCTGCTCTTCATCTACCCCATCAATTTATTTTCTGTTCCAACTCCAGTTCATCCATTACCCCAATGTTTGTTTACTTACATTGGCTCTCAGTGGTGTAACACCTCAATTTTAAAAATCTCACCCTGGTGTTTAAATCCCTCCATGACCTGGTCCCTCCCTATCTCTGTCAGCTGCTCCAGCCCTACAGCCCTCTGAGAGAGCCATATTCCTCTGGGCTCTTGAGCATCTTTGATTTGTACCTCTCTAACATAGGTGGCTGTGCCTTCTGCTACCATAGGCCCCAAGTTCAAGAATTTCCCCCCTAAACCTCTCCGTCTCTCTCTCCTCTTTAAAACCTACTTCTTTGACCAAGCTTTCAGTCATCTGCCCTAATAACTCCCTATGTACCTGGTGTCAAATTTTGTTTGATAATCCTCCTGTGTTAGAGGATTTTTCTTCAGTAAAGGCTTGATATAAGGGTTGTCATTGTATCAGTTCTCCGTGTTGTTAACCCTGGGTATTTCCTGGTATCAGCTCCTTCCCTTTGTCATTGAAACCTTCTTCAATGTCTTTGTTACCCCAACACTTGATTATTCTTAACTCATTCCTAGTCAGCCTCACATATTCCACCCTCCATAAAATTGAGACTTGATTAGCCCACCCTCTCTCTTTTGCCCACTCTTTGGTGCATTCTCCTGCTGCCAACAAATAGAAGGGACTCAATACAGAGTCAACAGGAATCACAAGCAGAAAATAATCTAACAAAGAACAGAGGCTAAGTAAGAAGCATTTAAATTAATAACAACTTGTATTTATACAGCACCTTTAACATGGCAAGGCGCTTTTGCAGACACATTTGACACTTAACCAGAGAAGAAGATATTAGGCCAGGTGACCAAAAGCTTGGTCAAAGAGATAGGTTTCAGGGAGTGTGCATAAGGAGGAAAGCAAAGTAGTGGGTTGGAAAGGTGTAGGAAATTCCAGGGCTTTGGGTCCAGGCAGCTGAAGGCACAGCCACCAATGGTGAAGCAACTAAAATCTGGGATGCCCAAGCTACCAAAATTAGAGGAGCGCAGATATCTCAGAGGCTTGCTGGGGCATGAGGCAATTAGAGAGAGAGGGAGGATAAGGGATTTGAAAACAAGTATGAAAAATTTAAAATTAAAGCATTGCTTAACCAGAAGCCAATGCAGGTCATCATGCACAGGGGTGATGGGGGAACAGGAATTGGTGAAAATTAAGACAGGGGCTGATCTGACCTTAATTTTATGGAAGGTAGAACATGGGAGGCTGCTAAGAGTGAGTTAAGAGTAATCAAGTCTCGAGATAACATAGACACGGAAGAAGGTGTTCATTACAGGTGAGCTGATGCAGGGGTGGAGTTGGGCAATGTCATGGCAGTGGAAGTAGGCAGTCTTAGTGGTGGTGCGAATGTGTAGTTGGAAGCTCACCTCTGGGTCAAACATGACACACTTGGATTCAACTTCAGACAGTTTCCAGGGATAGGATATTTAGGGAATAGTTTGTGGTGGAGACAGTCAGTCTTCCCAATACTTAATTGGAGGAAATTTCTGCTCATCCAGTACTGGATATCAGACAGGCAGTTTGTCAATTTACAGACAGTGGAAGAGTTAAGGAGTTGGTGATGAGTTAGAGCTGGGTGTCACCAGTGTAAATGTGGACACTGATGCAGTGTTTTTAAATGATATTGACGAGGGGCAGCATAGAGTCACATGCTAAGAGTACTTCTACAGAGTACTTAGAGAATTTAGTGAGTAAAGGGCTTTTGTGCAGTGTAGGAAGAGGTGCTGTTCTGTTAAGGAGTGGTCTGAGAGAGGGAACAGGAGCCAGCAAAATCTGAGAGCTGAGGTATAGAGACATTAACTTAAATTAACAGTTTAAAAAGGTACTAACTAGATTTTAAAAGACGGAATTAAGATTTTTTTTACAGCATGAGCTGAGACCTGTTCCTTGCAATTCCTGCTTCATGTAGGATTGTCAGGTCACTTCATGTGTCTTGGGGAAATGCATGTATGGGAATCGTCTCCAACAGCTTTACTGGAGCTCAGTTTTTCTGAACTTGAGGGGCAGCTGGAGTCACTTCGGAGCATCAAGGAGGATGGGAGTTTCCTGGTTCAAACATTCCAGGAGTTAGCCACTCTAGAAGTAGATGAGTGGCCATTTCAGAGGAATAGAAAGAGGCACGAGGCTTCAGGATGTGCACCACTCTCAAACCAGCACTCAGTATTGGAGACTGCTGGGATTGACGACGCCTTGAAGAAGTGCAGCGCAGACCATGGCACTAACAGTCAAAGGAGGGAACAGCAAAAGGCACAATCCAATCATTATAGGAGATTCCACAGTTATGGGTACATTTCTGTAAACTACACTGTGAGTTCCATATAGCGTGTTTTCTCCCTGGTACCAGGGTAAATGGCATCATGGACAGGCTACAGAATATTTTGCAGGGGGAAGGGAGTGAGCCAGAAGTCTTGGTACACAGTAGTACCAATGACATAGAGAGGGCTGGTAGTGAGGTCCTATGGTCAGATTTTCAGAAGCTAGGGAGGAACTTAAAAGGTGGGATTTCAAAGGTAGTAATTCCTCAAGTACGCTCAGTGTCCTCCCCCAGTAAACATGGAAATAGGAAAATAGGAAGGAAGAATACAAGGTTTGAAGCATGGTGCAGGAGGGAGGGCTTCAGAGTATTGGAGCAGAAGGCACCTATTCAAACGAGACACCTCAACAGGTCTCAGAACAATGGGGAGGTTCACTAGTGTGGTTGGGGAGGGTTTAAACTAGTGACACCAGCAAATAGAAGTAGCAAAGAAAACAAGATGCACAAAGGAGCGAGTTGGATAATACTAGAGAAGTGGGACTGTATTACTAAACTAAGAAAGACATAAGGAATACAAAGGCAGGTTAGAATTCATGTATGTAAACGCACAAATGTGGTGAAGAGGGTTGGTGAGCTACAAGTGCAAATAGCTGAGTGGGAATATTATTTAGTAGCAATAACGGAAATGTGGTTTAAAATACTGAAGGATTAAGTGCTTAATATTCACAGGTACAAAGTGTTTAGAAAAGAAAGGGAAAGGTAAAAAAGGTGAGGTAGCATTACTGATTAGGGAAGACATTATAGTGTTGGAAAGCGAGGATGTCCTTGAGGGGACAAGGACTGAATCCATTTGGTAAGAGAAGCAAAAAGGATATGATCTACTGGGGTATTCTAAAGGGTATTCAACATATTATGACATTCAATAGAGAGAGAGAGAGAAGCAAATCTGCAGGGAAATTACAGAGATGTGCAAGAATTATAGAGTGGTGATTCTGGGGGACTTTAATTACCCAAAAATCGATTGGGATAATGTTAGAGTAAAGGGTAAGGAGGGGTAGGAATATCTGAAATGTGTTCATAAATCTTCTGTGACTAGTATGTTATACGAACATACAAAATAGGAGGAGTAGGCCATTCGGCCTCTCGAGCCTGCTCTGCCATTCAATAAGATCATGGCTGATCTGATTATGGCCTCGTCTCCACTTTCCTTCCTGAGCCCTTCGAGTCCCTTGTCAATCAAGAATCTATCTAACTAGACCTTTAAAATATTCAATGATCCAGCCCCAAGTGCTCTCCAGGGGAGAGAGTTCCACAAACTCACAACCCTCTGACAGAAAAAAGTTCTCAGCTCCGTCTTAAATTGGAGACCCCTTATTTTTAAACTATATCCCCAGTTCTAGTCTCTCCCACAAGGGGAAACATCCTTTCAGCATCTACCCTTTCAAGTCCCCTCAGGATTTTATATGTTTCAATAAGGTATCCTCTCATTCTGCTAAACTCCAATGGATACAGGCCAAACTTGTCCAACTTTTCTTCATGGGATAACCCCCTCATTCCAGAAATCAGTCGAGTGAGCTTTCTCTGAACTGCTTCTAATGCAATTATGTCCTTTCTTAAATAAGGAGACCAAAACTGCACATAGTACTCTAGATGTGGTCTCACCAATGTTTTCTATCAACTAGAAAGGAGGCATTGCTGAATCTAGTGCTGGGGGAACGAGGTGGGTCAAATGCCTGTAGGGGAAAGATGGGTAAGAGTGATCATCATTTCATAGGACCAAGGGATTGATTAAGAAGGGGGAAATAGAGTACGAGAGTAAGCTTGCGGGGAACATAAAAACTGACTGTAAAAACTTCTAAAGGTATGTGAAAAGAAAAAGATTGGCAAAGACAAATGTAGGTCCCTTACAGTCAAAAACAGGGGAAGTTATAATGGGGAACAAAGAAGTGGCTGACCAACTAAATACAGACTTTGGTTCTGTCTTCACAAAGGAGGACACAAATGACATACCAGGAATGTTGGAGAACACAGGGTTTAGTGAGAGGGAGGAACTGAAAGAAATCAGTATTGGTAGGGGAATGGTGTTGGGGAAATCGATGGGATTGAAGGCCGATAAATCCCCGGGGCCTGATAATCTACATCCCAGAGTACTTAAGGAAGTGGCCCTAGAAATAATGGATGCATTGGTGGTCATCGTCCAAGATTCTGCAGACTCTGGAACAATTCCTACAGATTGGAGGGTAGCTAATGTAACCCCATCATTTAAAAAGGAAGGCAGGGAGAAAACAGGGAATTATAGACCAGTCACATAAGAGATTAGTATGTAAAATTAAAGCGTATGAGATTGGGGATAGTGTTTTGAGATAGACAGAAAACTGGTTGGCAGACAGGAAACAAAGAGTAGGAATAAACCAGTCTTTTTCCGAATGGCAGGCATTGATTAGTAGGGTACCACAGGGATCGGTGCTGGGACCCCAGTTATTCACAATATATATTAATGATTTAGATGAGGAAACTAAATGTACCATCTCCAAATTTGCAGATGACACAAAGCTGGGTGAGAGGGTGAGCTGTGAGGAAGATGCAGAGATGCTTCAGTGTGATTTAGACAAGCTGAGTGAGTGCGGAAATGCATGGCAGATGCAGTATAACGTGGATAAATGTGAGGTTATCCACTTTGGTAGCAAAAGCAGGAAGGCAGATTATTATCTGAATGGCTATAAATTCAGAGAGGGGAATGTGCAACGAGACCTGGGTGTCCTCGTACACCAGTCGCTGAAGATAAGCATGTAGATGCAGCAGGCAGTAAAGATAACAAATGGTATGTTGGCCTTCGTAGCGAGAGAATTCAAGTACAGGAGCAGGGGTGTCTTGCTACAATTATACAGGGCCTTGGTGAGACCACACCTGGAACATTGGTCAGTTTTGGTCTCTTTTTGTGAGGAAGGATGTTCTTACTATAGAGGGAGTGCAGCGAAGGTTTACCCAAATGATTCCTGGGATGGCGGGACTGACGGATGAGGAGAGATTGAGGCGGTTAGGATTATATTCACTGGAGTTCAGAAGAATGAGGGGGGATCTCATTGAAACTTATAAAATTCTAAGAGGGTAGATGCAGGAAGGATGTTCCCGATGGTGGGGGAGTCCAGGACCAGGGGTCACAGTCTGAGGATATGGGGTGGACCATTTAGGACTGAGGTGAGGAGAAATATCTTCACCCAGAGAGTGGTGAGCCTGTGGAATTCGTTACCACAGAAAGTAGTTGAGGCCAAAACATTGTATGTTTTCAAGAAGGAGTTAGATCTAGCTCTTGGGGCAAAAGGGATCAAAGGATGTGGGGAGAAAGTGAGAGCAGGCTATTGAGTTGTGTGATCAGCCATGATCATGATGAATGGCGGAGCAGGCTCAAAGGGCCAAATGGCCTACTCCTGCTGTTACGTTCTATGTTTCTATAAGGTTTAGATTAGGAATGGAGGGACAATCTAAAGTAAAATTTCTAGATTGGAAGGCTAACTTTGATGGGATGAGAGGGGACTGGGCCAGGGTAAATGGAACCAAATATTCACAGGAAAAACTGTACCAAAACAATGGGTGATCTTTAAAGATGAGACGCATCAGGCATAGGGTTTAGTCCAACCAGAGGGAAAGGTAAGGGAAGCAAAGCCAAGATTCTTTGGATGACAAGGGAGTCAGAGATTATGATGAAAGAGAGTGTATGATGTATGTCACATTAATTCTTCAAATGAGAACCAGGTCAAATACAACAAATTGAGAGAGGAAATGAAGAAAAAAAAAGACATAAAAAGAGAATATGAGAATAGAATGGCAGACAACATAAAAGGGAAACCAAAAATCTTCCACCAGCATGTAAATAGTGAACACTGTGAGCACTATCTAAACTACATGGACTGCAGTAGTCCAAGAAAGCAGCTTACCACAACTTCTCAAGTGCAATTATAAATGGGCAACGAATTCTGGCCTTTCCATGAAAGAATAAAAAAGACCAGTTAGTAGGCTAAGTCCTATTAGGGACAAAGAAAGTGATAAATGCTTAAAGGCATGGGGAAGTATTTCCCAAGGAAGTGGATGCTGATAAAATATTGGTAGAACTGGAGATGGTCGAGGTGATGTGAAATAAAAATAGAAAATGCTGCAAATATTCAGCAGGTCAGGCAGCACCTGTGGCAAGAGAAACAAAATGGTCATTTTACGTCTCCCATCTTCTGTCCTCCACTGACCTTTCTTTCGTTCCTTTTCCACCCCTCCCTCATTTCACTTGCTTAAAACCTGTCACATTTCAAACATTACCCAGTTCTGAGAAAAGTTCATCAACCTGAAATGCTAACTCCATTTTTCTCTCTTCACAGATGCTGCCTGATCTGCTGAGTATTTCCAGCATTTTGTTTTTTTTTAATATTTCCAGCATCTGCAGTACTTTGCTTTTGTGTTGTGGTAGAGGTATTGAATGGATGGGGTAAAAATTGATAGACAGGATGTACTGGGAAGGTTGCCTAGGCTTAGAGTGGATAAGTGACCTGGTCTGATGGCCTGCATCCCAGGTTGCAAGGGGAATGGGGAGTGAAGATTTGGAAATGGTTTGCCATAATCTACCAATCTTCCCTAGATTAGGATGAGGTGTCAGAGGATTGGAAAGTGGCACATTTGACACCTTTGTTCAAGAAAGGGTCCAATGGCAGTCCTGTTAACTACAGGTCAGTCTTTTATCATCTATGGTGGGTAAGGATCTAGAAACAGTAATCAGGGGAAAAAATTAACACTCCTGCACAAGTCTTGAATTAATTAAGGAGGGACAGCACAGATTTGTAAAAGGCAAGATGTATTTGACTAATTGAATTCTTTGATGAAGTAACAAAGAAGGTTGATGTAGTGAATGCGGTGGATGTTGCCTATATGGATTTTAAGAAAGCATTTGATAAAGTACCACATAAAAGGCTTGTTAACAAAATTGGGGCTCATGAAATGGGAGGGTCAGTGTCAACTTGGATGAAAAATTTGACTTCAATATGGAAAATAGCGAGTCACGGTAAACAATTATTTTTCGGACAGGAGGTTGGTAGGCAATGGTGTTCAACATAGGCCAGTGCTAAAACCACTGATTTTATTATAATTGACTTAGATATTGGAATACAGAGTAAAATTTCAATATTTGCCAATGATACCAAACTGGAGGAGTGACAGGCAGTGTGGATGATATAAACTGACTACAAAAGGACATATGCTAGCAGGATGGACAGAAAAGTGGCGGATGGAATTGAATGCAGGGAAGCATGAGGTGATGCATTTTGCCAGAAGGAAAAGGGAGAGGAAATATGTACTTAATGGCACAGTTCTAAAGAATGTGTTGGGACAGAGGGTCCTGGGGGCTTATGCGCGCAGATCTTTGAAGGTGGTCAGTCAGACTGAGAAAGTGGTTAGCAAAGCAAATGGGATTTTTGGCCTCATAAATAGAGGCATTGAGTACAAAAGCAGGGATGTTTTGCTGAACCTATAAAGATCTAGTTAGGCCACACTAGAGATTTGCATCCAGTTCTGCTCATCAGACTGTAAGAAGGATGTATGGATCTTTGACAGGGTGCAGATGAGATTTACCAGAATGGTTCCAGGATTGAGGAATTTAGCTACAAGGTTGGATTGGGGAAGCTAGAGTTGTTGTCCTTGGAGGGTAGATTTGATAGAGGTGTACAAGATTATGACAGGTTTAGATAAGGTAGTTAAAGAAAAGCTATTCCCATTAGCTGATGATAAAAAGACTAGAAGACACAGCTGTGAGCACACAAGTTTTGTGCAAGAGATACAGGGGGATATAAGCAAGAGCATTTCTACTCAGTGAGAGATAATGACTTGAAACTCGCTACCTGTGAGGATGGAGAAGGTGAAGGTGATCAATGATTCCAAAAGGAAAACTAGATGGGCATGTGAGGAAAAGAAACTTGAAAGCTACAAGGATAGAGTGGGGAATTGAATTGACTGAATTGCCTCCCTAGTGCTGTTATGACTCTATAAATGGGAGGATGGCCAGGACAGATTTTTGGGGAATACGAGAATTAATTGTATGGCAGCAGAAACAGGAGCCATTGCCAATGATTCTCTAATTAGGAGGAGAGATATAAGAATGGGACCAGGCAAGTGCAGTCCTACCCAGCGAGTTGAAGGCAGAGAGTCATTGGAGGATGATAGCACGATCAACCATGTCAAAAGCTGTAGAAAGATGAAGGAGGAGGAATAGTTTGCCTTTGTTACAGTCACATAGGGTGTCATTTGTGACTTTGATAAAAGCCAGTTTCTTACTGGAGCAGAAACTTGATTGAAAGGGTTCAAACGTGGTGTTCCAGGAAAGACAGGCATAGCTTTGGAAGGTGTTTGGCAGGGGAAAAGAAATTGGAGATGGTGTGATCGTTTGCAAGGGAGGAGAGGTAAAGGGTTGTTTTTTCTGAGGGGAGATTAACGACAGCAGATTTGAAGGAGGGAGGGCATAGCACCTGGGGAGAGAGAATTGTGAACAACTTTGGCTAATATGGGAGCCAAGAAGCAAAGTTAGATGGTCAGTAATTTAGTGCAAATAGGGTCAAGAAAGCAGAAGGTGGACCTCATGGACAAGATGAGTTCAGAACAGGAATGAGAGGAGGTCGGAGAGAAACTAGAGAAAGATACAAGTTCAAGGCTAGAGGGGGCTTTAGAGGAGGTTTAGCCCTGGCTAGTGCAAGGAAGGGACCAGGCAGAGATAGCTGATCAGATGGTCACAATTTTACGAATAAATAAGTTCAAGAGCTTCTTGCACATGTTGGAAATGAGGGTGAGGGAGGCAGGAGAGGGAGTTTAAAAAGTCAGATTGTAGTCAAGGAAAAATAATCCTGGAACAGTGAGCAGTTTTCGGAGGTGAGAATAGGATCCATTACTGCTTTGTGTGGTCCAGCCAGATCTGGCAGTGAATGTCTAAAACAGTTGTCTGCCATATCCATTCAAGTCTGTGTCCCTTGGACTTAAGGGAACAGAGGTGAGGGTTGTAATGGGGCAATGACTATGGTGAGGGAAATAAATAGTCTTAATGGGATGAGAACTTCAAAGGTGGAGGTGAGGGTGTGATTGAACATATTGTAGCTACAGAAATGTCCTGGAGAATGGAGGACTAAGAGCAGACAGTTGGGAGTTTGAGAGTGCAGTATGAATTGTGAAAGAATTGTTTCCAAGGGTAGAGCCAGAAGGACGCAGGTTTGGAGGGAAAGTGGGACGTGGGTGGAGAACAACGCAGCCTCTATTTTATTTTTCTGTTGTGCATGGCCTATTCATTTAAGTGCATGTTACCTTTACATTTGCACAGGAGCACACGTGTGTAGTGCCTTAAAGGACATGGCTTGCGCACAGCCTACGTAGCAACATTTGGATTGCTGTGCAGCACCCTAAAGGTAATATTGGTGAAGTGTGATAAAAAGAAGTGATTAGAAATCACCTCATTGAGTTAACAAAAGTGGCAAGACCACTTGCAAATGCAAGGTCAAGGGGTGGCCATGAATATGCGTTGGGGAGTTTATAGGGAGGGAGAGATGAAAAAGGATAGGACAGCAGTGAACTTTGAGGAGAGAGAACATGATGAATTGAGATAGAGCTTGAAATCACTGAGGATGAGACGTTGTTCGGAGCAGAGGCTGACGGATGAAAGGTCATGACCTGAAACATTAACTCTGTTTCTCTCTTCACAGATGCTGCCAAACCTGCTGATTATTTCCATCATTTTCTCTTTTTATTTCAGATTTCCAACATCTGCAGTATTTTGCTTTTTACTGTGAAGGACGAGTTGGACAGGGAGGTGATTGGCAAGGCTAGCCCCCAAATGGCATGCTGGACAAGAAGGTCAGTGGGAGAGCATGGTGGGAAGTTGGGTGTTCTGCTCATAAGGAATGAATGCCTCAGTCAGCCCTTTTGATGATATAAAAAGAGGCACAGAAAGATGTACATTTATCAAAGAGGAAGTCAAACCTGAGACAGCAGCAAGAGGATAGGAAAGTTGAGGGCAGAGTATCTGAGAGGGGAGAAATGAAAGAAGACATGACAATAGAGAGCAAGGCCTAGGAGAGTTAAAAAGAAGGAAAAAGAGAAAGGAAAATGGAAGTGGAAATGATGGCTTCAGCTTGGAACAACAGCCAAAATGTATATATGAGAGGGCATGGGAAATCTCAAGCTCCATAGGCTTGGTTACATAGCAAGTATTAGGATGCATATACTGTACCTTATAATAAATGGGGAATAGAGAAGAGACAATAGGAGAAAGTCCAAAGTTAAAATCAAGGGGTGAAGTTTCCCCATCCGTCATGGTGGGTGGGAGCAGAGGATCCAGTAGCAGGCACAAATTCGGAAATCCGCCGGCATAAAGACAATTCACAATTCTCCTGATGGCAGGTTAATGGTAGCTCAGTTAACCCGCTGACTAGTGGCATGAACACCATTTCCATTCATTAACATCTCATGAATGCTCATTAAAACAGCTGCTCGCTGGAATCCTGTCACACCTTCCAATCTTGCATCATGCCAGCGGGAAATTACCTCGGCATCTAACCCATCTGAAAAAGTAAAAGTGGAAAGGCTGTGGAATGGCAGTGAGCAGGAAGGGCGAACACGAGGGGGACAAAGGGGAAGGAAGGCTATGGAATGGCAGTGAGGGGGAAAGGCGAACACGAGGGGGACAAAGGGGAAGGAAGGCTGTGGAATGGCAGTGAGGGGGAAAGGCGAACACAAGTCAGCCTTTCCAGGGTTGCCCTCTAACTTGTTGTCACAAGAGTGGGCAGGAGTCTGCTGAGAAAGAAAGGAAGAACACCTCCTTGTGATGAAATCCGGTGAAAGCCAACGACTTCAATAGCATTGTTAAAGGGTTACTCAGAACTCAGTAGTTTCACATCACAGTCGCTGCATCTTAAGAGTAACACATAGGAATTTAGAATTTGGGAATGTAAGCAATAGTGAAGGAGGCAGAACTGCATCATATTTGGCATTCCATCAATGAAGGTCTGTCACATGTTTACCAGATTTGACATTCCTAATGAGCCAAAGAGCATCCACTCATTGACCATGAGCAACTGATTAGTCATTAATATGCCACATCAGTGATTGGAGCACAGAGCTTTGTTGGGTCACTCATCTCAATTAAACCTTATCATCCCACACAGGGCTCAAAATATATACCTGCAACGCCATCTTGGTTACCACATCGAGATGTGTGTACTAGTGTCTCAGGGACAAGGCCACCATGCATGTAGGGCAGGAAATACTATAGATCCATACAGTTTCCATACGTTTCATCTTCTGAGCTTCATTACCTTGCCCCTTGAATCATTAATGTCTTGAATGTTTCCTTTCAGAGAGAAGGCAAAAGCACAGATGGATCCAGGGCTCAATGCTGCCTTTGTCAGGGTCCTAATGTAATGGAGTAGACAAAGGAAGGAAAAGCAACAATGGGCACAGCTCCAGCAGGAGGCCCACCTTAGGGACATGGTCAAGCAGAGCCAGGGCATGAACAGGAGGGTCAGGAAGACAATGGAGGTGAATCAGCAGACCTAAGGTTTATTGTAGAAGAGTCTCCGATTTACAAATGAGGCAATGGCATGCATTTGTCCTGAGCTCTGGTCCATCATATATGCTACATTCTTTGTAAAGACGCCACGTGGAGTTGGAGGGTATCCCCTGTCAGTGGCTTTGAAAGTGACCGCAGCACTCAATTTCTTTGCCTCTGGGTCTTTCCAGGGATCAATAGGGGACCTGTGCAGCATCTCTCAGTCCGCATACATCAATGTATTTTGAGGTCACAGATGCCTTATACAGGAAGGCCCATCATTATGTCTGGCTTGCTCTGGATGAAGAAAGCCAAGCGGCAAGATTCGCCAGCTTTGCCACCATCTCAGGCTTCCCAAGAGTGCAGGATGCAATAGGCTGCACCATGTGGCTATACGAGCTCCATGGCAGCAGCACCTAATGTTTATAAACCCACAAGGGCTACCATTCCATCAATGTACAACTGGTGTGTGATCACCAGAAGTACATACAGCGTGTTTGTGCACAGTACCCTGGGACTTGCCATAACTCCTACATCCTGAGTCACTCCCAGGTATCTGAGGTTTTCGAGGGGCCATTATGTCTGCAGGGATGGCTGCTGGCTGCTTGGAGATAAGGGTTACCCACTGAAATGCTGGCTGATGACACCAATGCGTCACCCTCAGAGTCGTTCCGAGGAGAAGTACAACACTGCTCACAGCTCTCTTATAGACCAGACCATAGGGCTTCTGAAGATATGCTTCAGGTGCTTGGACCGCTCAGGTGGCTCACTCCAATACACTCCTGACAAGGTTTCCCGCATCATCACAATGTGTTGCGCCCTTCGCAATCTGGCAATGCAAACAGGTGAACCCCCTGCCAGAGGGTGAACTGGAGGAGGATGAGACCTCATCGGAGGATGAGACCTCATCGGAGAATGAATATCTGGAAGCCCAGGAACCTCAGGAGGCTGCTGAGGTTCTGTATGAGCACAATCACACCATGGAGAAAAGAAGACATGGGAGGCATGCCTGTGATACTTTAATTGCTGACAGGTTCCAGGAAGAGTAAAGTGAGGGCATATGGCCACATCTCTCTTAGTCCTCTTTTACTTTCATCAATTTCACCCTAGTTACTTTCACCTCAGGGGACGTCCAGGAGAATGAGTCCTGCATTCATACTTGTGCATTCTGGCCACATGGATCGCCAGGCCATGATCTTTGCTTTGGTCCGCAGTGCCCTGTGAGTGAGTGAGCTCATTCTGGGAACTGAGAGTCCATCAAGGAACCAGAGTGATGCAAGAGAAGACTTGAAGCCTTCACTACCATCTAATGATGCAAACATTTCTGCGACTGAGAAGTGGACATACCTAGGGATCTCCTCCTCCCGTGCATGTCTTATCTTCTGCCACTATCACTGAAGAGACACAAATGTTGCTAGAATATCAATGCAGATGAGCTGCCCTCACTCAATGGTGTTCCTTGAGGAAGCAGGGTTAGAAATGCTAACATCACACAATTCAAATAAAGACTTAAACACATCTATATAAAAGCAAAATACTGTGAATGCTGGAAATCTGAAACGAAAACAGAAAATGCTTGAAAAACTCAGCAGGTCCAGCAGCACCTGTGGAGAGAGAAACAGAGTTAATGGTTCGAGTCCGTATGACCCTTAAACACATCTCCCTGACATCAGTGGAACACTATCACTGAGTGGGAGGATTGTTAACCTCAACATAAGATGATTCCAATATACAAATTCACAATGCCTTCAGTTGACCAAGACATTCACAAAACCATCAAATGTATTCACAAAAGTGCAACTTCTTTACATGTCTAGCACACCCATGACCCAAAAGTGACATTAAGTTTTCTTAACTTTCCTAACTCTACTGCTGCGCCAGGGTGCAGCCCCGACATCCACAGCAGAGTCGAGGCAGCCAGTTGACTGCTACGTCCTGATGACCATGGTGGACATCCTTTGGTGTCCGAGGCCTGGAGGGCCCATGCCTGAAAGGGGTCACCGCTCAGGTGCAGAAGCACCCTCAGCAGCCTGAGAGCTGGAGTGGGAGGAGTCACAGGCAGAGGGGGCTGTGAGCGGCTGTACACATTTGGAGTGCCCCAAGGGGAGGCCCCTGGGGTGTCCAGATGATGCTCATCCTCCCTGTGGGTGCCCAAGGGTCCCACCCTGACTTCTGCAGGAGATGGTACACCGGGAGGGAGGTCAAGGTGCCTCGTCGCCTACATCCTGATGATGCCCACTGGGGTGTATGGCCATGGAATGCAGGGTTGAGTGCAAATCCAGCAAGACTTGCTGGACCAAAGGGGCTGCCAGCCTTCCCAGATAGATGGGATGGTGATGATGTGAAAGTCTCCGTGAGGGAGTCAGTGTTGATGGTTGTGTGAGTTCCCTGAAGAGAGTTTGAGTGCATGATGCCATGATGAGAGTTTGATATTGAAGGAAGTTGAATGATGACTTACCCTGGCGGAGCAAATAAGATTGCTCATCCTCTCCTGCACTGGATGGTATTTTTGGTGCGGTTGCCAGCTGCACCAACCTGCTCTGCAACAGCCTCTCAGACCATACCAGCTGAGGCTACTGTGCTTCCTGGAGCCATCCCTGGGACACAGGACATGCCTGTGCACCTGCACTCGTCTGATCAAGGCCAGGGTGCTGCCTTCTTCTTGTGGCTGGAAGACATCACTGCACATGTCTTGAGGACAGGTTGCTGGTGAGAGTGAGATCCATGTGTTGGACTGGCATTTAAATGTGACGCCCAGACCTTTGACCCTGCCAGCTGATAGCAGGCAGACGAATCAGCTCCCGACCCCCCTGGTGATTTGGTCCGATACTCGCCTGTGCATAATTAATGAGTTTCCAAGTGCGGAATCAGGCTCGAGTTCCCGCCATTCTGCCTGGTGGAGTGGGCGCTGCTGAAACCACCCACCACCGCATTTAGTCTCCTAAATGGAAAATTCCATCCTCAGGGTTCCATGGTGGGATAAAGTGGATGTGGGTAGGGTGGAGTCAGCACAGAGCATTAACAAACTGTTGATGGAAGGTTAAGGGAACAAAAGCAGGCTATTGCATTGGTCTGAAAATACCTGATCCTGTCAGATCTCAGAAATTAAGCAGTCAGGCCTGGTTCATACTTGCTTGGAAGACTGCCTGGGACTATTACACACACGCACACACAACAAAGTGGGCACACTCCTGCTGCCAGATAAATGCAATGGAGACAACACATTCAACAACAAAAATATCGCAGGACAATAAACACCTACAATGTAGGCTGAAAGCACCCTGTCACACTGCTCTACTCCAAAGATTTATGAAGTATTGAAGGAGCCAATTCTGCATTTATACTCACTGGCAGAGGCTCCAGCTCTGCACGCACACACTGGCAGAAGCTCCAGCTCTGCACGCACACACTGGTAGAAGCTTCAGCTCTGCACACACACACTGGCAAAAGCTCCAGCTCTGCATACACACACTGACAGAAGCTCCAGCTCTGCACATACACACTGACAGAAGCTCTGCACATGCACATCAGCAGATGCTCCAGCTCTGCACGTACACACTGGCAGAGGCTCCAGCTGTGCACATATACACTGGCAGAGGCTCCAGCTCTGCACGCACACACTGGCAGAGGCTCCAGCTCTGCACGTACACACCAGCAGAGGCTCCAGATCTGCACATACATATCAGCAAAAGCTCAAGATCTACGTGTATGCACTGGCAGTTCTGTTGCTGCTCCTCACGCTTTGTACTGCTTTGACACCATAAAGCAGTCTTGTTGAAATTACAAAGAAATCTTTATTAACAGTATTGAACTATGTACAAATTCACAGTGGATTGCACAGGTATGGAGAGTATCACATACAGTTTTTTTACTTACAGGATGCAGATGCTGCTGGCTAGGTCAGCATTTGTTGTCCATCTGTAATTGCCCTTGAGAAGGTGGTGGTGAGCTGCCTTCTTTAACTACTGCAGTTCATGTGCCAAAGGTACACCCACAGTGCTGTTAGGAAGGGAGTTTCAGGATTTTGACCCAGCGACAGTGAAGGAATGGTTGATATATTTCCAAGTCAGGATGGTGAGTGGCGTGGAGGGGAACTTCCAAGGTGGTGGTGTTACCATCCATCTGCTGCCCTTGTCATTTTGGATGGTAGCGGTTGTGGTTTTGGAAGTTGCTGTCTAAGGAGCCTTGGTGAGTTCCTGCAGTGCATCATGTAGATCATACACACTCCTACCACTATGTGTCGGTGGTGGAGGGAGTGAATGTTTGTGGATGTGGTGCCAATCAAGCGGGCTGCTTTGTCCTGGATGGTGTCCAGCTTCTTGAGTGTTGTTGGAGGTGCACTCATCCAGACAAGTGGAGAGTATTCCATCACGCTCCTGACTTGTGCCTTGTATTTACAGGCTCTGGGGGGGGTCAGGAGGTGAGTTACTCACTGCAGGATTCCCAACCTCTGATCTGCTTTTGTATTTATATGGCTAATCCAGTTCAGTTTCTGGTCAATGGTAACTCCCAGGATGTTGATAGTGGGCAATTCAGTGATTGTAGTGCCAATGGATGTCAAAGGACAATGGTTAGATTCTCCCTTGTTGAAGATGGTCATTGCTTGGCACTTGTGTGGCGAGAATGTTACTTGCCACTTGTCCAGGTCTTGCTGCATTTGGACATGGACTGCTTCAGTGTCTGAGGATTTGCGAATGGTACTGAACATTGTGCAACCATCAGCGAACCACCAGTTCTGGCCTTATGCTGGAAGGAAGGTCATTGATGAAGCAGCTGGAGATGGTTGGGCCTAGGACACTACGCTGAAGAACGCTTTCAGTGATGTGTTGGAACCAAAATGATTGACCTCCAACAACCACAACCATCTTTCTTTGTGCTAGGTATGACTCCAACCAAGTGGAGAGTTTTCCCCTGATTCCCATTGGCTCCAGTTTTGCTAGGGCTCCTTGTTCTTCTCCGCCGATGCTGCCAGACCTGCTGAGTTTTTCCAGGTAATTCTGTTTTTGTTTCACCAGGATGTTGCTTGGGCTGGAGCATTTCAGCTATGAAGAAAGACTGGATAAGCTGGGGTTGTTTACCTTAGAGCAGAGAAGGCTGAGGGGGACCTGATAGAGGTATACAAAATTATGAGGGGCCTAGATAGGGTAGATAGGTGCAGTGATAATCTGAAGATAGGAGCTGGAAATGTATGAGGAGTGGCCCAGTGCATTTTGAGGCTGATAGTGTATAGGGAATAGCCCAGTCATCGTCTGAACACAGCAGCTGTTGATATACATGGATTGGCCCAGTGATAGTCTGAATAAAGGAGCTGATGGTGTGTAGGGAATGGCACAGTGATGATCTGAACATGGGAGCCGGTGATGTATGGGGAATGGCCCAGTGATTGTCTGAATATGGGGAGCTGGTGGTGTCTAGGGAATGGCCCAGAGATAGTCTAAACGCAGGAGCTGCTGGTGTATAGGGAATCACCCAATGATAGTCTGAACACAGAAGCTGAAGGTGTTTAGGGGATGGACAAGTGATAGTCTGAACACAGCAGCTGCTGATGTATATGGAATGGCCCAATGTATATGGAAAGGCCCAGTAATAGTTTGAACACAGGAGCTAACGGCGGATAGGGAAGGGCCCAATGATAATCTGAATATAGGAGCGGGTAATGTATGGGGAATGGTCCAGTGATAGTCTGAATATAAGAGCTGATGGTGTAAAGGGAATGAGCCATTGATCACTTGAACGTGCCCAAGTGAGATGAAATTTGAAGGGCAATGAAAACCCTAAGGTGCATCCAACCCCCATCCTTAGTTAAGAGAGAAGGTTTTCATCTCAACAGTCTGACGTAGGTTAAAATCAAGATTCCAGAGTGAAAAGGTTCTCACTCACTGTACTACCTTTGTCCCATGAGGTTTCCGGTCTAATTTCTATATCCTCTTGATTTTAGTTTTCAATCAACTGAGCTGAATATTTAAACTCTACTTTCAATGCTAAAATAAACCTCAGTCCACAGAGATTACACCTGTGCTACATGTTGCATTTTCCAAATACAAATAAATTCCATTTTAACATACAGAACAGGCAAGCTTCACTTACCAGATTAGGCATCACCTCAAAGACAGTGATAACGTCAGGGTCGCCCAGTTTGTTGTGTGAAAGGTCCAGGACACTCAGACTATCGCACTGTTTCAAGTGTTCAATGTCCTTCACCGTGCACAGCTGATTGTGGGCCAGCTGTAGTGTTCTGAGTGCTGGCAGGCAGGCTGAGACAGAAGATGATCGTTATAGGTTTGGATTAAGGAGATCTGTTACATGTTAAGTATCTTTGTAACACAAGTGGAAAGACAGTATCAGGCGATGCACAACGATATATCATGGATCAATTCCTCTCCCTGAACCTCCTCGATATAAGAGTTCAGTGGTCTACACCCAGGCCCAGAGAACAGACCAGTTGTCCGCTATTCATTTCATACATGGAGTTACAACTTGCACTCATGTGGCACTTATAAATACAAAAAATTATTCCAACACCCCAAAGAGTTATTAAACAGTGACCAAAAGTTTGGCCAAAGAGGGTCTTTAAAGAGGGGAGAGAAGTAGAGAGTTTTAGGGAGGGAGTTCCCAAGCGTAGAGTCCAAGTGGTTGAAGGCTTGGCCACCATTGCCGAGCTGAAGGGTGGGAATGAAGCTTAAAAGGTGAGAGAGAGAATAGGGGAGCTAAGGGCTAAAGGAAAATACAGAATTAAAGAGAGGCTAGGCCACGGAGGGACTTAAACATGAGAATGAGAATTTTAAATTGGAGGCATTGGAGAACAGGTACTGATGCAGTTCAGTGAGCACAGGAATGATGAGTGAATGGGGCTCCAAGCAAGTTAGGATACGTGCAGTAGAGTTTGGATAAGCTCAAGTTCACTGACAGTGGAACATGGAAGGCCAGAGAGCATTGGATTGGTTCAGTTTAGAAGTAACAAACATGTGGCTGAGGGTTTCATCAGCAGATGAGCTGAAGCAGGGGTGGTGATGGGCAATATCGAAGTCTTCATGATAAACGGATATGGGGTTGGAACTTAGCTCAGGGTAAAATAAGATGCCAAAGTTGCAAACGGTGAAGGTGGTCAGGAAGTGACACCAGTATGCAGCATGGCAGGGGCAAAAGACAATTGGGTGGAATTTTTCACACTTTGTACTAAGTGCAGTAGCAGGCGGGCAAAATGGCGTCCCACCGCCGACAGCGATGGTGAGTTTTCACACCATGTTGCCCCAAACCTGCCACATTATTTATGCATTCCCGGGAAACACACCGTTTCCATGGTGGGCGGCCTCTCATTCACCCTCCCGCCATCGCATCACACCCGCCTGCCATGTTTAAGAAGCAGCCGCCAGCACAGCGCTCATCGTTACCAGCTCACCACTGCCGCCCAGGAGACATGGCCAGCAAAGGAAAAAAGACTGCAGCCCCCTGCTTCAACAGGTCCCTTGAGTGACTGCTGGATGCCATGGAGGCCCGCCAGGATGTCCTGTACCCCCATTCTGGCCACAGGATGGGCAGCAACGTCACCTGCCCAGCTTATGAGGTAGTGGCAGCGGTGGTCAGCACCAATGCCCTTCAGGGGAGGACAGCCACTCAGTGCCGCAGGAGGATGAATGAGCTCCTCAATTCCACCAGAGTAAGTCACTCTTTTCCTCTCTCTCAAATCACACACTCTCAAACCCATCACACATCCACAGGCCCTCACTCGCTGCCAGTTCAAGTGACGTCACCATTCACTCCCTCACACACACCAGCATTGTCCTCAGCTCGTCCATGGGACCACTAACCACCCACACAGGTGAGGCACATCTATAATCTGGCCTGGCAGGCATCCTGGTACACTCTCCCTGTTTCTATCCATGCAGGGCAAACTAGCACACAACAGGATCACAAACTTGTGAGCACAGTGCACAGGCTGATTCACAGCAGGCGGCAGCAGGGAAGGCTGTCGGAGGGCTCCTGGAAGCCTGGAACCTGTTGAGTCCGAATCAGGTGATGAGCCTCTGGACTTAGTCATATCACATTTTCTGGAGTTATAAAGGCAAGCTAGGGAACATTAGGAAGAGATGTCTGTTGCACTCCTCAGATTGCAAGGCACAATGGAGGAGTCCATCTCTCTTCAGGCTGAAGTGATAGTGCCAGCATTGCAACGCACTGAGGTCAACACTGTCAGGATGGCGGCTGTCATAGAGACCTTGGTCCAGGATGTCGGTCCTGCACTGCTGCGCAGGCTTAACTCCTTTGCTGATGCCATAGTTGGCTTCTAACAGTGTGTACATGAGGGGATGCCAGGCAGCTCGATCACACTCCAGCTATCCATTCCCCTCATGGAGTCAGCCAAGGGCCCTCGGGCACCCACTGGAAGGAGGATCAGCAGGTGCACACCCTGGGGTCATCCAGGAGTATTCGGCTCATCCGAATCCCCTCTTCCTGTGACCTCTGCAATTCTAGCTTCACAGGCTGAGGAGGGGGCCACTGCTACACAGCAGGGCGCCGAAAGCAGGCCGGGGCCCTCCAAGTCTCAGCCCTCCAAGAGGACACCCGCCAAAAGTCATCACAAACAGGCGATAGCAGTCAGCAGGCTGCCTCCACCTCAGCTGTGGACGCCCGGGGAGCACTACGACGTAGCAGCAGGGTTAGGAAAGTTAAGTAAAAGTAGTTGCACAGCCTGGGCATGGGTGTTAGTTAATCACTTGTACACACTGTTCACTATTGTCAATAAACTCCTAAAAATGTCTCCCTGCCTGTGGCTCTTTGTTCTGATAAGCAGTGTTCTTGTCACTCAGATGTGAAACCTTTCTGGACAAGATAAAAGACAGATGTCTCAGTCCAGGGCCTCTTCCCTGTGTTCTATGCAGCCTTCAGACCACAGCGATGGTCCAGCCTCACACTCCCTGGAAACATTATTTATGCCTGCTCCTTGGCAGTGCTGGTCCTTGCTGCCAGAATATAGTGGGCAGGCACCACAGGGTTCTCTCATTCGCTCTGTGTGCTCTCAGGACATTTAAGGTGGGGCTGACTCCCATCGCACCAGCGTCTGCGACCAATGATGCTATGCAGCAGCTCCTGAAGGCCTCAGGTAGTGAAGGTAGACACAGCATCAGAAGCGTCTAAAGTTTCACGGCTACATCTCTGAGATGGCGCTCATCATGGAGCACATAGAAACATAGGAAAATAGAAAATAGGAGCAGGAGAAGGTCATTACGCCCTTCGAGCCTGCTCCGCCATTCATCATGATCATGGCTAATCATCCAACTCCATAGCCTGCTCCTGCTTTCTCCCCATATCCTTTGAACCTTTTCACCCCAAGAGCTATATCTAACTCCTTCTTGAAAACATACAATGTTTTGGCCTCAACTACTTTCGGTGGTAGCGAATTCTACAGGCTCACCACTCTCTGGGTGAAGAAATTTCTCCTCATCTCAGTCCTAAATGGTCTACCCCATATCCTCAGACTGTGACCCCTGGTCCTGGACTCCCCCACCATCGGGAACATCCTAGCATCCTTCCTGCATCAACCCTGTCTAGTCCTCTTAGAATTTTATACGTTTCTATGAGATTCCCCCTCATTCTTCTAAATTCCAGTGAATATAATCCTAACTGACTCAACCTCTCCTCATACGTCAGTCCCACTATCCCAGGAATCAGTCTGGTAAACCTTCGCTCACTCCCTCTATAGCAAGAACATCCTTCCTCACAAAAAGAGACCAAAACTGCACACAATATTCCAGGTGTGGTCTCACCAAGGCCCTGTATAACTGTAGCAAGACATCCCTGCACCTGTACTTGAATCCTCTGGCTATGAAGGCCAACATACCATTTGCCACGTTTACCACCTGCTACATCTGCATGCTTACCTTCAGCGACTGGTGTACAAGGACACTCAGGTCTCGTAGCACAATCCCCCCTCTGAATTTATAGCCATTCAGATAATAATCTGCCTTCCTGTTTTTGCTACCAAAATGGATAATCTCACATTTATCCACGTTATACTGCATCTGCCATGCATTTGCCCACTCACTCAGCTTGTCCAAATCACACTAAAGCATCTCTGCATCCTCCTCACAGCTCACGCTTTCACCCAGCTTTGTGTCATCTGCAAATCTGGAGATATTACATTTAATTCCCTCATCTAAATCATTAATATATGTTGTGAATAACTGGGGTCCCAGCACCGATCCCTGTGGTACCCCACTAGTCACTGCCTGCCATTCAGAAAAAGACTCGTTTATTCCTACTCTTTGTTTCCTATTTGCCAATCAGTTTTCTTTCCATCTTAATACACTACCCCCAATCCCATTCACTTTAATTTTACATGCTAACCTCTTATGTTTGACTTCTGAAAGTCCAAATAAGCCACATCCACTGACTCCCCCTCACCAACTCTACTAGTTACATCCTCAAAAAATTCCAGTAGATTTTCCCTTTCATAAATCCATGCTGACTCTGTCCAATTCTGCCACTGTTTTCCAAGTACTCAGCTATTAAATCTTTTGTAATGGACTCTAGAATTTTCCCCGCTACTGACGTCAGGCTGACTGGTCTATAATTCCCAGTTATCTCTCTACCTCCCTTTTTAAATAGTGGGGTTACATTAGCTACCCTCCAATCTGTGGGAACTGTTCCAGAGTTTATAGAATCTTGGAAGATGACCACCAATGCATCCACTATTTCTAAGGTCACTTCCTTAAGTACTCTGGGATGTAGATTATCAGGCTCTGGAGATTTATCGGCCTTCAGAATCACAGGATCACAGTGCAGAAGAGGCCCTTCGGCCCATCGAGTCTGCACCGACACATGAGAAACCTGACCTACCTACCTAATCCCATTTACCAGCATTTGGCCCATAGCCTTGAATATTATGACATGCAAGTGTTCATCCAGGTACTTTTTAAACGATGTGAGGCAACCCGCCTCCACCACCCTCCCAGGCAGTGCATTCCAGACAGTCACCACCCTCTGGGTAAAAAAGTTTTTCCTCACATCCTCCCTAAACCTCCTGCCCCTCACCTTGAACTTATGCCCCCTTGTGACTGACCCTTCAACTAAGGGGAACAGCTGCTCTCTATCCGCCCTTCCCATGCCCCTCATAAACTTGTACACCTCGATCAGGTTGCCCCTCAGTCTTCTCTGCTCCAACAAAAACAACCCAAGTCTATCCAAACTCTCTTCATAACTTACATGTTTCATCCCAGGCAACATCCTGGTGAATCTCTTCTGCACCCCCCTCCAGTGCAATCACATCCTTCCAATAATGTGGCAACCAGAACTGCACACAATACTCCAGCTGTGGCCTCACCAAGGTTCTATACAACTCCAACATGACCTCCCTACTTTTGTAATCTATGCCTCGATTGATAAAGGCAAGTGTTCCATATGCCTTTTTGACCAACCCCACTAACATGCCTCTCTGCCTTCAGAGATCTATGGACACACGCCAAGGTCCCTTTATTCCTCAGAACTTCCTAGTGCAATGCCATTCATTGAATACTTCCTTGTCAAATTACTCCTTCCAAAGTGTATCAGCTCACAGTTTTCAGGGTTAAATTCCATGTGCCGCTTATCTGCCCATTTGACCATCCCGCCTATATCTTCCTGTAGCCCAAGATCCCATCAATTTCCCCAACACCATTTCCCTACTAATACTGATTTCTTTCAGTTCCTCCCTCTCACTAAACCCTGTGTTCCCCAACATTTCTGGTATGTTATTTGTGTCGTCCTTTGTGAAGACAGAACCAAAGTATGTAATTAGTTGATCTGACAGCATGTGCGGAGAGGAACACAGTTAACGTTTCGAACCCATATGACTCTTCAACAGAATTAAGGAAAAATAGAAAAGAGGTGAAATATAAGCTGGTTTTTCACCTCTTTTCTATTTTTCCTGAGTTCTGTTGAAGAGTCATACGGACTCGAAACGTTAACTGTGTTCCTTTCCGCAGATGCTGTCAGACCTTTTCCAGGTATTTTTATTTTTGTTTTGGATTTCCAGCATCGGCATTTTTTTGCTTTTATCTTATGTATTTCGTTGGTCAGCCATTTCTTTGTTCCCCATTATAAATTCCCGTTTCTGACTGTAAGGGATCTACCTTTGTCTTCACCAAGCTTTTTCTCCTCACATACGTATAGAAACTTTTACAGTCAGTTTTTATGTTCACCACAAGCTTCCTCCTGTACCCTATTTTCCCCTTCTTAATCAATCCCTTGGTCCGCCTTTGCTGAATTCTAAGCTGCTCCCAATCATCAGGTCAATTGTTTTTTTTTTAGCCTATTTGTAAGCCTCTTCGTTGCATCTAATGCTATCTCTAATTTCCCTTGTAAGCCATGGTGTGGCCATCTTTCCTGTTTTACTTTTGCACCAGATAGCCCTTGCGAGCTGTCCTTGGCCAGACAGGAATCAGATACTTACAGAGGCTTTGTGAAGATTCATGGAGAGTCCTCACTGCATGTCATCATCATCTTCCTGTGATCAAGCAACTATTAGGGCCTCCACTGCGACTCCATGACAAGGGCATTCTCACAGAGGCTTGGCGCTGCCACAAGCCAGACTGGAGTCAAACATTCTCAACTGCAATGTGAGGATCTATGGGGGATACCTCACTGCATGTCGTCATCATCCTCCACAAATCTGGCAGCTATGAGGGGCTTCCGAGCGCACCTGCCTCATCTAGCCAGTGCAAGTGCCTCAATCCCATCATTGTCACCAACGAGGATCTCCTCTCCTTTATCCCTGCTGCCATCCTCCTCATCTGAGGAGACCTCCAGTTCCTCCATCTCATCCTCAGCCAGCTTGTCCCCCTGTTGGAGCACCAGGTTGTAAAGGGCGCAGCAGACTACGACGATGCATGACACGCTCTGTGGACTATACGGCAGGGCACCGTCAGACCTGCCAGGCACCAGAACCGCATCTTCAGCATCCTGATGTCTGCTCCACCAAGTTGCGACCTGCTGCATGAGCTTCATTATACCATCACTCTGCTGCAGTCTGAGGCCGACACAAAGTCGTTTGCATGGGAAGGTGCCGTGGGAGGGCATTGAGGTGAAGTGGGTGATGAAGGAGTGGACCCAGAGGGAACGATCCCTGCTGAATGCCACCAGGGGGTGAAGGAAAGATCTGTTTGGTAGTGGCATCGTGCTGGAGTTGGGGAAAATGGCGGAGGATAATCCTTTGAATGCGGAGGCTGGTGGGATGATAAGTGAGGACAAGGGGGGCCCTATCACGGTTCTGGGAGGGAGAGGAAGGTGTGAGGGCAGATGCACAGGAGATTGGCCGGACACAGTTGAGGGCCCTGTCAACCACCGTGGGTGGAAAACCTCAGTTAAGGAAGAAGGAAGACATGTCAGAGGAACTGTTTTGGAAAATGACATCATCAGAACAGATGTGATGGAGGCGAAGGAACTGAGAGAATGGGATGGAGTCCTTACAGGAAGCGGGGTGTAAGGAGCTGTAGTCGAGGTAGCTGTGGGAGTCAGTAGGCTTGTAATGGACATTGGTGGACAGTCTATCACCAGAAATTGAGACAGAGAAGTCAATGAAGGGTAGGGAAGTGTCAGAGATGGACCATGTGAAAATGATGGAGGGGTGGAAATTGGAAGCAAAATTAATAAATTTTTCCAGGTTCTGACGAGAGCATGAAGCAGCACCGAAGCAGTCATCGATGTACCAGAGAAAGAGTTGTGGGAGGGGACTTGAGTAGGACTGGAACAAGGAATGTTCCACATACCCCATAAAAAGACAGGCATAACTGGGGCCCATGTGGGTACTCATAGCCACACCTTTTATTTGGAGGAAGTAAGACGAGTTTAAGGAGAAATTGTTCAGTGACAGAACAAGTTCAGCCAGGTGGAGGAGAGTAGTGGTGGATGGGGATTGTTCGGGCCTCTGTTCGAGGAAGAAGCGGAGAGCCATCAGACCAACCCGGTGGGGGATGGAGGTGTAGAGGGATTGGACATCTCTGGTGAAGAGGAGGCGGTTGGGGCCAGGGAACTGAAATAGTTGATGTGATTTAGGGCATCAGAGGAATCATGCATGTAGGTGGGAAGAGACTGGACAAGGGGAGAGAGACTGGAGTCAAGATAGCAAGAAATGAGTTCTGTGGGGCAGGAATAGGCTGACATGATCGGTCTGCCGGGACAGTTCCACCATCATAATCCCTGGGTATGTCCTGTCCCACCAGCAGAACAGGCCCAGCAGAGGGTGGCACAGTGGTATGCCGTCGGGAGGGAGTTGCCCTGGGAGTCCTCAAAAGCTACTCCTGATCCCATGAAGTCTCATGGCATCAGGTCAAACATGGGCAAGGAAACCTCCTGCTGATTACCACGTAACACCCTCCCTCAGCTGATGAATCAGTGTTCCTCCATGTTGAACATCACTTGGAGGAAGCAGCACCAGGCATTCCTAAAAATGAGGTGTCAACCTGGTGAAGCTACAACGCAGGACTACCTGTGTGCTAAACAGCATAAGCAGCAAGTGTTAGACAGAACCAAGCGATTCCACAGCCAACGAATCAGGTCTAAGCTCTGCAGTCCTGCCATATCAAGTCGCACATTGTGGTGGACAATTAACAACTTCCTGGAGGAGGTGGCTCCACAAATATCACCATCCTCAATGATGGGAGAACACAGCAGTGCAAAAGACAAAGCTGAAGCATTTGCAAAATCTTCAACGAGAAGTGCCGAGTGGATGATCTATCGCAGCCTCCTTCGAAGGCCCCCAGCATCAGAGATGCCAGTCTTCAACCAATTTGATTCACTCCATACGATATCAAGTAACAGCTGAAGGCACGTGATACTGCGAAGGTTATGAGCCCTGACAATTCTCTAGCAATAGTACTGAAGACTTGTGCTCCAGAACTTGCCCTGTCCCGAGCCAAGCTGTTCCAGTATAGCTGCAACACTGGCATCTACCTAGCATTGTGGAAAATTGCCCAGGTATGACCTGTACACAAAAAACAGGACAAATCCAACCCTGCCAATTACTGCCCCATCAGTCTACTCTCGATCATCGGTAAAGTGATGAAGGGGTCATCAATAGTGCTATCAAGTGGCATTTGCTTAGCAATAACCTGCTCACTGACGCCCAGTTCGGGCTCCACCGGGGCCACTCAGTTCCTGACCTCAATACAGCCTTGGTTCAAACATGGACAAAATAGTTGAACTCCTGAGGTGAGGGAAGAATGGCTGTCCTTGACATCAAGGCTGCATTTGACAGAGTGTGGCATCAAAGAGCCCTAGCAAAACAGGAGTCAATGGGAATCAGAGGGATAACTCTCCACTGGTTGGAGTCATACCTAGCACAAAGGAAGATGATTGTGATTGTTCCGAGGTCAGTCACCTCAGCTCCAGGACATCACTGCAGAAGTTCCTCAGGGTAGTGTTCTCGGCCCAACCATCTTCAGTTGCTTCATCAATGACCTTCCTTCCATCGTAACGTCAGAAGTGGGGACGTTCATTGATGATTGCTCAATGCTCAGCACCATTCATGACTCCTCAGTTACTGAAACATTCCATGTGCAAATGCTGCAAGACCTGGGCAATACCCAGGCTTGGGTTGACAAATGGCAACTAACATTCATGCCACACAAGTGCCAGGCAATAACCGTCTCCAACAAGAAAGAATCCAACCATTGCCCCTTGATGCTCAATGGCATTACCGTCACTGAATCTCCCACTATCAACATCCTGGGGGTTACCATTGACCAGAAACTGAACTGGACTAACCATATAAATACTGTGGTGACAAGAGCAGATCAGGGGCTAGGAATCGTGCAATGATTAACTCACCTCCTGGCTCCACAAAGCCTGTTCACCATCTACAAGGCACACGTCAGGAGTGTGATGGAATAATCCCCACTTGCCTGGATGAGTGCAGCTCCCACAACACTCGAGAAGCCTAACATCATCCAGGACAAAGCAGCATGCTTGATTGGCAGCACATCTACAAACATTCACTCTCTCCACCATCGATGCACATTTACAAGATGCACTGCAAGAATTCACGAAGGCCGCTTTGACAGCACCTTCCAATCCCACGACCATTACCATCTAGAAGGGCAAGGATAGCAGATAGATGGGGACACCACCATCTGGAAGTTCCCCTCCAAGTCATTCACCATCCTGACTTGGAAATATATTGTCATTCCTTCACTATCATTGGGTCAAAATCCTGGAACTCCCTTCCTAACAGCACTGTGGGTGCACCTACACCACATGGACTGCAGCAGTTCAAGATGGGCATCTTCTCAAGGGCAACTAGGGATGGGCAATAAATGCTGGCCCAGCCAGTGATGCCCACATCCCGTGAATGAATTAGAAAAAAGCCATCCATGCAGTCTTTGTGGACCCTGGAAGGCTGCAGGGATCTGCGAGCGACTGAGGATATAGACGTTGTAAACACTTCCTGGAAAACGTGCGCAAACCTGCAGGATGTGTTTCTGGTGGCTGCATACCAGCTGCACATTAGTGAGTGGAAGCCCTTATGGTTGATGTAGTTCACTGTGTGTAGCAATGGAGACCTGAGCGCCACACGAGTGCAGTCAATCACACCCTGCACCTGTGGGAACCCAGAGATCAGGGTGAATCCAATGGCCCTTGCATCCTGGCTGTCCCGGTCCCAGGCGAAATGCACAAAGTTGTGTGCCCTCGAAGGTGGCATCCGTGACCTCATGGATGCATTTGTGGGAGGTGCTTGTGAGATCCTACAGAGGTCACATGTGGAGCCCTGAAAGGAGCCATTGGCATAGACATTGAGTGCCGTGGTCACTTTCACAGCCACTGGCAGTGGATGCCTTCCATGTCCCCTTGGCGCCAAGTCCTGCAGTAAGTGGCAGATATGAGTGATCAGGTCCCTAGACATGCGCACTTATCGGTGACACTGGTTCTCGGTCATCTGCAGGAAGGACAGGAGGCATCTATAGACCCTGGGTGTCACTAGGCGCCGACAAGCTACAGCTTGGTGTTGCTCATGGGCATTGTGGGCGGGGGCCCCAGCAGCCCCTTCTTCCTGAGGTTGCTGCTCCTGCCTTTGCGCAGCCAGGAGCCTCAGTTGCGCTCTCCTCCGTCTTCTTCACTCTCTATAGGTCATCAGGCATACAGGTAGGTCACCAGGATCCATGATCCTGACGTGGTTCTCCTGCAGCATGAAAAAGAGAGAGAGACATGGTTAGCATTGGTGTTCTTAGCATCTTTTCCTGGCCCTGTGTGACCGCCCCCTAACGCTTCCCGGAGAGTGCTGGTCACCCTTCGGATGGCCACAGATGAGTGAGCTGCATGGCTGCCTTGTCAACCTGTGACATGGCGGGATCACTGGTCCAAACTGGGATGCTGAGACTGCAAGGGACTGTGAGCGCCTCCAGCAGTGACTGCTACATGACCGGCATTGGCGAAGAGATTGTACAACGGGTGCAGTCCAGTAAAGTGGTTGCAGACTCATAGTCTGTGCTGGGGTGGTGGGGGGTAAGGTGTGGAGGGCTTGGTGGCACACTGGTGCCTCCGCATTGCTTGCGTGGACGGGCAGGCTAGAGGCCTGACCCCAACCATATCACTGTGGCTGCAAATTAACTGTCTCAGTTGCAGAGGGATGGTCAGTTTATACAGGTGTCCCTACTGAGTGGCCATTTCCCTCGCCTACCCTGCACCCCCCACCTCGATTGCTTGCGCATGGGATCCAATTCTAGGGAAGCAGTGGTCCCTGGACACTGCCCTGCCCTCCACCCTGAGTCCAGTTGCCTCTGGGGCTAGGCAACAGTTGTCCCTGGACACCCACCCCCACTGAAAACAGTTGCCTCCGAGGCAGGGCAGCACTTCACCAAGGCCCCCCCAACGCCCCTGAAGCCTGCAAAGCAACAGGCAACCTTGATGAGCTGTGGAAAACGATGCTGCTGTTCACTCACCTCAGTTCCCCCAAAGTGAAAGCCGCCAAGTGTATGTCACCTGTGTGCCGTTGTGAAACACGTTGACCTGCTTTCCTGCCAACGTGGACAGACGAACCGACAGGGGTCCAGAGCCTGGCAGGATGGCCTTTTAATAAGATGCTGATGTATTACGAGCTCCCTGCTGACCGTTAGCAGGAAACGCGGCCCAGCGTCTGCGGGCTGAGCGGGTGATCACGACCTCCCTTCCTGCCGTCGTGAACCAGATCGTGCCATATTATCTGCACCCACCACCTATCATGCCCGCTGCTAACGGGCATGGAAAATTCCACCTATGACTTTGGACTTCCCAATGTTTAACGTTTGGGAGCAACTTGCAATTCATCCAAGTCTGGATATCAGACACAGACGCAGTTTGACAACACAGAGAAGAGGTGGAATGGGTGTCAACCATGCATGTGTGGAACCTGACACTGTGTTGCTGATAATATCTCCTTGGGGCAGCATTAAGTTTGAGAGTGGCATACTCCATCCCAAACAATATTCTTAAACTTCAGGGTAATCAAGAATCTAAAAAGAGTGAGTAATTAATATTAGAAAAAAGAATTGGAGAAACTAGAGGGACTAAAATCCAACAAATCCCTAGGATCTAATGGCCTACATCCTCTCGCTTTAAAAGAGGTGGCTGCTGAGATAGTGGAAGCACTGGCAATGATTTTCTAAAATTCTCCAGATTCTAGAATGTTCCCAGTGGATTGGGAGTTAGCAAATGTAACACCACTATTCAAAAAAGGAGAGAGAGGGAATACAGGGACCTACAGGCCAGTTAGCCTAACATTAGACATTGGGAAAGTGCTGGAATCTATTCTTAAACAAGTCTTAACAATGCAGTTGTAGCATGATCGCACAATAGAAACATCACTTTACGAAAGGGAAATTATGTTTGACAAATTTAGTCAAATTCTTTTGAGGATACCACTAATAGGGTAGATAAAGGCGAGCTGGTAGATGTAGTATACTTGGATTCCTAAAAGGCAATCGATGAAAATGCCACACAAAAGGTAAGAGTTTATGGAGTTGATGGTAGTATGGGTAGGGGATTGGTTCATGGTAAGGAAACAGAAAGTAGGGATAAATGGACATTTTCAAGTTGGCAAGTTGTGACTACTGGAGTGCCTCAAGGAGCAGTGCGAGACCCACAGCTATTTAAAATCTATATTGATGATTTAGCTCGAATGACCAAGAGTAATGTATCCAAGTCTCCTGATGATAAAAAACTAGGTGGGAATGTAAGCTGTGGAGAAGACACAAAGAGGCTGTAAAGAGATATAGGCAGGTTAAGTGAATGGGCAATAAGGTGGTAGTTGAGGTATAATGTGGAGAAATATGAAATTATTCACTTTGATAATAAGAATAGAAAATCAAATTATTTTTCTAAAAGGCCTGAAACTTTTGAATGTTGATGGTCAGAGACATGGGTTTGCTCATAGGAGGAACACAAAAAGTTTAAATGCAGGTAGCAAGCAATTAAATGCCATTCAATTATACCCCAACTACCACCTTGCTGCCCATTCACTTAACCTGCCTATATCTCTTTGCAGCCACTTTGTGTCCTCCCCACAGCTTCCATTCCCACTTAGTTTTTTTTTGTCATTAGGAGACATGGATACATTACTCTTGGTCACTTCAACTAAATCATTTGTATAGATTTTAAATAGCTGAGGCTCCAGCACTGACCAATATTGCAAGGGACTAGAGTTCAAGAATAAGGAAGTGTTGCTACAATTGCACAGGGGTCTGTTGAGAGCACACCTGGAGTGCTGTGTGCAGTTTTTCTCTCCATATATGAACATATGAAATAGAAGCAGAAGTAGGTCGTTCAGCCCCTCAAGCCTGCTCCACCATTCATTAAGATCATAGCTGATCATTTGTGTTTTGAATTCCACATTCCGATCTACCCCCAATAACCTTTGATTCCCTTGCCTAACAAGAATCTACCCACCTCCACCTTAAAAATATTCAATGACCCCCATCTCCACTGCCTTCTGAGGCAGAGTTCCAAAGTTGCACAACCCTCTGAGAGAAATAATTTCTCCTCATCTCTGTCCAAAAAGAGCAACCCCTAACTTTAAAGCAGTGCCCCCTAGTTCTGGACTCACCCACAAGAGGAAACATCCTTTCCACGTCCACCCTGTCAGTACTATTCGGGATCTTATATACTTCAATCAAGTCACCCCTCACTCTTCTAAACTCCACTGGAAACAAGCCCGGTATATCCAACCTTTCCTCCTAAGACAACCTGCTCATTCCAGGAAAGATATGCTTGCATTGGAAGCAATACAGTGAAGGTTCACTAGATTGGTCCCTGGGATAAGAGGGCTGGCCAATGTTGAGAGGCTGAGCAAATTGGGTCTATATGCTCTGCAGTTTAGAAGAATGAGAGGTGATCTCAATGAAACATACAAGATTCTGAAGGGGTTTGACAGGCTGAAAAGCTGGTTCCCCTGGTTGGGGAATCTAGAACATGGGGGCACAGTCTCAGGATAAGGAGCTGATTATTTAGGAATGAGATCAGGAGACATTTCTTCACTCAAAGTGTTGCGATGTTTTTGAATTGTCTGCTCCAGAGGATTGCGGATGCTCCATTGTTGAGGAGGCTGAAATAAACTGATTTTTGGTTTCTCAGGAAATCAAGGGAGGTGGGAAGCAGGCAGAAAAATGCAGTTGAGGCAGAAGATCAGCTATAATAGTATTGAATGGCGGAGTGGGCATGAGGGGTAGTATGGTCTATTTCTTATATTCCAATGTAGATGAAGAAGAAGAAGGAGTCAAGTATAGATTCTAGAGCAACTCCAGAAGTAATGGAGCAGGGGTTGGAAGAGAAACTATTGCAGATGTCTCTCTGGTCACAACTGGATACTTAAGGGTGGATCCAAGTGAGGGTAGTCTCACTAAGATTGGCAATGGAGGAGAGGATTGTGATCGACTGTGTGAAAAAGTTAAAAAGGGAAAATGCACCATCATATAGGATGTAATTTGTGAGGGCCACTCTTCACGCACTTCGCCCATTCCTCACTCCTGTCTGTGTACCTTCAGCCATCCACCTTCCCTGTTCCCCAGCCACCTACCTGCACTTCTACCCCAGCCACTCAGGCTCCCTAATCTCCCAATATATCTCCCATCACCTCACAGCTTCCCAATCTAACCTTGCCCACTCATAACCATTGCACCACCACCTCTCCTCTTTCCCACGCACTACGCCCACTCTCCCGTACTTCCCTATCTGCATGCATTTCGCCACTCCAAGGAATTTTCCCTCCTCTACAACTAAAGACACAAAGATAGGGATAAGTTTGGAAACCATTTTTTACTTGCATTAGCACTTGGAAATGTGATAAAAACTCTGCCACAGTTCAGAGTGGGGCTGATGGTCATTTACACATGTAGATTCTCTCAGACACTCAATGAAGTAGGCTGTTGACAACGAACAGCATGGTAAACAACAGGGAGCACTTATATTGTGAATACTTCTCATGTATGGGAAAGGGCATGCAGGTCCCTGAGCTTTACTCACAGAGGTTCTCAATGGTTTTGATGTAGTTGTTGCTCAGGTTGATGGAGTCCAGTTTCTGCAGCGGCTCCAAGTTCTCTATTTTATGAATGAGGTTTTGATGCAGGAAGAGGCAACGGAGCTCAGTCTGAGCATCCAGGTTCTCAATTCTCAACAGGCCATTACACTCCAGCCAGAGGCACCTCAGGCCAATGTACTCCTCCAGGTTCTCAATAGAGGAGAAACCTACACCAGAAAGAGCAGAAAAAACAGCAAGTGTTCATCAAACACAAAATTGGTGCAACACTGGCTGCAATTAAAAGCTGGATTGTATACAGTACACCTCTGACCTTGGTCACATCTTAAAAGTGTAGGCAACTTCTAACTATTAAATTAAATAGATTCTTGTTGTTAGACTAGAAAGAAACCTACCCTACCACAAAACCAAACAAATACTTTAATTAGCTCAGGCATTTTTGAGCAGCTGCTCTTCCCTTAAAATAACCAACTTTCTCCACCTTCAACATTCATAGTGGATAGAAATGTTTAAATACTCTACAAAGTAATTAAGGAAACGCATAAAGTTAGCTATGCTAGGGTTGAGAAATCAAGTTTCACTCTATTTTTAAGCTTGTTTTCTTCTGCAGGTTCTTCTCTCCAGTTATTTTTTAGATTTTGATTATGTGTACATGCCTATACCATTGGCTGCCCATTGCTGTTCCAATGTTCCCAGTAAAGAAATCTCCCATTGATACATTCCAAAGTGTGCAGCTGCACACAAAGGACTAAATTTTACAGGGGGCTGGCGGCGGGTGGGGTCAGCGTATTGTGCGCTTACCTCTTACAAAAATAATTTAAAGCAGAACAATTTTAAGAAAGACCGCCTAAATGAGCACAAGTGGGAGGAATCGCGCCCTTGGGAGCTGCTGGCTAATCAGATTGGCGGGCAGCTCCAGCAGCTCCTGAACTCAGTCATGGGCACTGCTGGCAGGCCTCAGGATGAAGTGCAATGGATCCCGGAGTAAGGCATACCCTGGGCTTTTTGGAAAGGCAGGGATGGGCAGCCTAGGGAGGATGGCTAAGGGAGTGGGATGGTGGGTTTTGGAGACTAGGCAAGGAGGGGAGGCACAAAGGTAGGGATATCATCTTGGGGGAGGTGTCACCCAATGCACAAAGGGTGAGCCCGCACCCCTCCGAAGTGCGCACTCCAAACCCCCACTTCCTTCCCACCTTTTAACCAGTTGGGTTAAAAAAAGGCCTGCTCATGCCAATCATATTATGGCGTGACTTTCTGTGATATTGACTGAGGGATAAATATTGGCCAGAATACCAAGACTTCCTACTCTTCTCCGAAATAATGACATGAAATCTTTTATGACCAACCAAGAGGGCAGGTGGGACCTTGGTTTAACATCTAACATGAAATATGGTACCTCTGGCAATGCAGCGTGCCCTCAATGGGGCTTGAACCTAAAACCTTCTGACTCAGAGGCGAGAGTGCCACAACTCATTGGTTCAATTCCATGGCTTGAGATCGAAGCCAAGTAAAGACTGCAATAAAGCTAGGACCTTGCATAGACACTTAGACCAGTATTACATCTTACAATTCAATATGGCAATGAAAATTCCTATTTTGACAGATTGCTTATTAAAAAAGCTGCCGCCTTGACTGGATTTTGCTTTGACCTGAGTTCTGTTGATTTGCACAAGTTGGATGGAACTGCTCTACTCTGAGCAAGGGATTCAGTGCTTAGGAACATAGGAGTAGGAGAACGGTGTTGATCCCTCCAGCTTGTTCAATTAATTCATGGTTGTCTGTATCTTAACACCATCTACCAGCCTTGGTTCTGTAACTCTTATTGCCACAACAAATGTATTTAATAGTAAGGGAACAAACAATTAGTAGCAGTAAGACAACAGTTTTACAGGAAAGCTTAGCCAGATCCTTATGAGATAAGAATGTAATAAATAATTTACAAATGTAATTTGAACTTTCTGTCTTTTTCTCCACCAAAATGACTAACTTTCTCAGAGACGCTAAACAGATTCAACAATTTGATAAAAGAGATGCTGATAAGTAAGTTTAAGCATGTTTGTTTAATTCAAAAGAAGCTTCCAATCAAAATTATAAATGAGAAAGGATGCCAGATGAATCTGAGTTACTTTCTCCTTCAGGCAATTGCCTGGCAACAACCTGGCAATTGTTGCAACACAATTTAAATTACATAAAAGCAAGTCTTTAAGCCCTTGAATACCATGACTTTAAAGAAGCCAATATTACCCTAAAGCTTAAACAAAACCGCTTCAGTGTGTCACATGGGGTACCTTTCTGAACTGCATGAGAATTACACAGTATGATAAAAGCAAAAACTGTGGATGCTGAAAATTTTAAATAAAAACAGAAATTGTTGGAAATATTCAGCAGATCAGGCAGCATCTGTGGAGAGAGAAACAGAGTCGATGTTTTGAGTCAAATACAACTGATCTTCAGAACCCTGAAGAATTGTATTTGATATTCTCCACAGATGCTGCCTAATCTGCTAAGTACTTCCAACACTTTCCACTTTTACACAAAATGACGTTGGCTGTAATTAAAAGCAGTGCACCATCAGATGCACTGCATCCATCACCGTGAAATAGCCACCATTATTTACAAACAAGGGACATGGTTGAGTTCTTCAATCCCGGAGAGACTAAAGATCTGTGGATCATGACAGTATATACTGTTACTGCCATGTTCAACTTTAAAAAGCTTGACAAGCAATAATTCAACTTTTCACACCTCTCAGTGTCTAGCCTGTCAAGCCCCTTCAGAATCTTGGATGTTTCAATCAGGTCACTTCTCAATCTTCTAAATTCACAACTGTACACACCTAAATTACTCAGCCCCCATCATAGGACAACCCTCTCCTCACAGGGGCCAATCTAGTGAACCTTTGCTGTGCCATCTCTGAGACAACTACAACCCTTCCCTAGATATGGAGACCAAAACTGCGCACAATATTCCAAGTGTGGTCTCACAAAGCCCAAGACAATTAAAGCAAGATTTCCTTGTTCCTGTACTCTAATTGCATTGCAATAAACACCAACATAGCACTTGTCTTCCTGATTGCTGTATCTGGATGTTAACTTTGTGTTCCTTGTACAAGCGCACCCAAGTCTCTCTGAACATCGCCATTTACAAGTTTCATGTCTGCTAAAAAAAATCTGCTTTTCTATTCTTATTACCAAAGTAAATAACCTCACACTTCCCCACATTATACTCATCAACTATATTATTGCCCACTCACTTAACCTGCCTATATCACACTGACGCCTCTAAGTTTTGCTATAGCCTATCACCATTCCGACTCTGTTTAAGACACAACAGGCCAAATCTTCTAGTCTCCGGATCGTCGCAGACTGGACATATGACTGATATGCGTGTCGGAAACCTGCAGAAGTCCTGATGCATGTGGGAATTGCCCGGGAAGTTTCAACTTCCGATGGGCAATTCACCTACTCCCTGACATCCTCCATGGATGTTGATTCTAAGCAAGAATTGGACACTTGGGGCAGTTCCGCTGTACTTACCTGGATAGTTACTGAGGAAATGTTTGATAGATTGTGATAAAAGAATAACAATTTTCATAACATTTTCTGGTTTATTGTGAAGTAGGTTTATGGGGGTAAGCATAGTTGGGTCTGTGTGTGATTTAATTACATTGGAGTCAAGTAGACTGCAATTTTGAAATAATCAAAAAGAAGTTAGGTGCTTGACACGCTAAAGAGTAAACATGGATGCTGGCTTTGCATGAAAGGTATGAAGGGAATTTGCATTTTTACATAAATGAAGAAATTTGGATTTCAAAGGGATCTTAGTCTGTTTACAGCTAGCCAGATAAGCAAGGCTAAGGAATGTGTTTATTTTTCCCAAAGGTTACTGACAATATATTGGCAACATGAAAGTTTTTATACTATGAGGAAGATACAGTTTCAGAGACATATGGAACAAGAGAACTTACATATTAAAAAGAGAGAAACATATATAAAGGAAAATGAAAGGCTGTGTCAGAAGGCCATGTAAGACCTAACAGGAGTGTGTGAAATAGCCTTAATAAAGCTTCCAACATTTGTGTATGAGTCTGCTATACAATAAAACTGAAGTTGGGGAAAAGCCTTTTGGAATTTCATTGTCAAATGGGTTTTGAGTGAATTTTCCGGTTCTGTTTACAATCTAAAATCTATTTTGGACTGTTGTCTTAAAGGGGGTGTAACTAGGGGTCAGGTTAGTTAGGAATTTTGAGAATTTTTATAGTAGTAATTGTAGACTTAAGTATGCGCTTGACATCTTTTATTTTGTTAATAAATATTTGAATTCAATTTTTAAAATCTGTAAAGGTCTTTGTGGACTTATCACTTCTGAATTCAGTGCACACATCTCATAATAAATACAAATTGCAAAACCATTGTGATAGCGCAGCCAAGTTTCCCTTGTGGATTTGGTCCACCTGGCACACATCATCTGTAAATGTCATAACAAGATTAAAACTGTGTCTAACATCCCGGTAACTACACAACCAAACCTCCAATCATCCCCCCTCAACCAGGCCAGACTGCACATCTCTGACCCCTCCCCAACCACCAGCTGAACTGACCCAACTACCCACCCCAAACTGACCCATATACCCTCTGAACAACCGACCAAGCCCCGACTATCCTGAACCAACCCCATCCAACTACATGATTAGCCCCATGAACCAACCCGACTAACCCCTGATCATCCGACTAACCCCCTAAACCAACCCCGACTACCAGCCAACCACTGGACTGATGCCCCAGAACCAACCTGACTGCCACCCAACCACCCAACATCGCCTGGCCAACCCAATGAACACTCCAACCATCTGATTAACCCCCTGAATCAACCCAATTATCCCCCCGACCATCCGACTAAACCCTGAACGAAGCTGACTACCCGCCCGACCAACCAAATAGCCCCCGACCCAACCTGACTCACCGCAACTACCTAACTCTGTGATCCAACCCGACTACACACCCCCCAGCCACGCAACGAACCCCCGACCCAACCCAACTACATCCCCAACCACCTGACTAAGCAGCTGACCCAACCCAACTACATCCTCAACCACCCAACTAACCCCATGAACCAACCCGGCTATCCCCTGACCAACACCCTGACCCAATCTGACTATACCCTCAACCATCCAAATAACCCCCTGAACCAACACAACTATCCCCCAACCAAACCCAATTAACTCCCTGACCATCCAGCTACCCTCTGACCTCACAGCTAACCCCACCCAACCCAACACGAGACGATTACCCTCCCGAACACCCCAACCTGACTTAACTAATCCCCCTGACCTGACTAACCTCCCCCCACTGACCCAACCCGACTAACCCCCTGACTGGACCCAACCCTACTATCCCCTGACCTGACTACCCTTCCAACCAGCCGACTACCCCCCACAACCACCCCCCCGACCGGGTACGACTAGCCCACAACCCGACTGCCCACCTACCCCTACCATCTCACCCACCTCAACAACCTACTCAATTACCCACCTACCTCCAACCCACCTCAACCACTTACCCACCTGCACCTACTCAATTCACCCACTTACCTATCTCACTCACTTATTCATTCATCCATTCACTAACATTTAAACTGGGCCTTTAAATTTACTATATGGTAGCTTGGGTCTTCTGTGCTGAACCTCTTTGCAGGTCTTTACATGGATTCCTGTTCCGAGGGAATCCTTCAGGATGCTGCATCAGAAGTCGGACCCTTTTAAATGTAACCAGGTAAGTGTGCAGTTTTCTGATTACCGCTGACTGGAAGATTTGGACAAACAAAATTTCATGTGCACACCATATAATAAACACAGTCAACAAGAATAAGCTATAGGTAGGGGTAGTTATAAATTGTATCTTTATAAATATTGCATATTACAGAGGCCACAATTTATTTAAGCTCCATATTGTGGGGCTGAGTTACATAGAATTTACATAAATCAACCTTACTCACTTGAATCAAATCATATATTGTCATTAAGCTGCACCAATAAACCAATGCCACAAGCTGTGTAGATAAATGTGTTGTGTGCATAGCCCAGGGTCAAAGAGACTTGGAAATTCTAGCTATACACTGAGGCAGGTGGTGACAGCTGAGGAAGCAGCTTGTGCTTATAGACCTGCAGAACACAGGCTACACAGCGTTATGAACCACGGCTGAGGTTACCACTGGACAAGCCTGATCCCAGCTTGATATGTCCAAACTCTGTTTGTTTAGATATGTGGAGAGGGGCTACTGAACAGAGTCACCAGAGTCAGCTAATGAACTTAAAACAAAAGCATAAAACATTTATTAAACAAGAAAAGCTGAACTATATTACAATACTCCTTCACACACAAGTGTACCTTTACAGATATATGCAGATTTGTAAGTGTAACACAAGTTACAAAAGCTATCTTATACTCTAATGTTCACAGTAAGTACAGTCCATGTAAACCAATAGGCAACTTGTGGTCAGGCACACCACACTCTGAAACCAAGTGACAGATGCCACCCCAGACAGATGATATGGATCTCTTCCCCCCCACCCAACACAGACGCTTGTCACACCATGAGCCAACCAATCTCACTGAACTCCGTCTTTCACACGAGGGTTTCAAGTCTCCACTCTTGAAGGACTCGCTTTGAAATCTTCTCCCAAAATGATGCTTTCTCTCAGACGCCTTCTGCAAGGGCTCACCCTCCAGGGTTTCAAACTCTCCTGATGTTCCTCTCCACTGGGTCACCACATGCATTCAAGCTGACTTCCACGCACTCTCTATCACCGAATCAGCCATCAACAGTACATCACTACTTCACACGCCCATATCAAAGAGTTACAAACCTTCAACCGTCTCTTTGGACCTTCTTGCCTCTTGCAAGCTGTTCTTGCTTTAAATCTGCTTGCTGCAGCTTTTGGCTCTTTAAATCTGAAGCTTGGAGCCTTTTTCGCTGCCCCTCATTCTTAACTTCACCTAACAGGACCTTTTCCAGGTTCCTGTCCTTTCCTTTGACTAGAAGGTCTTCTTGGGACTTTTTCCTGTTCTGCTCCCCTGGATTTTGAGGTATTTTCTTTAGCTTGGGACTGGTTACCTGTCCCCTTCACTCTAAGCTCTCCTGGCAGCTGTCTTCAAAACAAACTGAGCTCAAGCAGCTTCTAAACCAAACTGCTGTTTCTAGTTTCTTGTATGTGTCTGTGAGAGGGACCTGCCTCTCTGGACTCCTATTGCTAGCCAACAGCCCAGGGTTTCTTTTTTTACTCTTGTTCATTTGTAAAACTCTGATTAGAAATGCAGGCACCTTTTAAAGTGGAACTAAAACTCAATTTGACTTTTTAATAACACAGATATAGAAATACAAATAAAACTTAAACATTAAAGCTAAAGCTCATTCCTAACACCTTAAACTCTCTCTATTTCCTAACAACAGAAAGAGAAAACTGACAAGGTTTACTTCTGCAAACTGTTCTCTGCTGCTTCCAGTGGGATTATGCATGGGGACAGCGGGCTAGGGCAGCAACTGTTTCAGTTATGATGCTCCCACAGTTGCCTAGCTTGCCAGCTGTGTTGGTACTAAGACACTGCCTCTATTAAAATTCTAGAGAGGGAATAAAAGAGAAGCAAATTTGAGGAACAAATTGTACAGGGAAAAACAGCAGCAGGATATTGATGGTAAGCATCACTAGTAAATGGAGGAAGATTCTGTACCTCCAACTCCAAGCACGATTTGTTTCACATTACAACACCATCCTGCAGGACATGCTTACTTTCAAATATGAGTAGCTTCACAACACTGGGACCGAGAGTATTGTGGCCAAATTTGCTGATGATACAAAGATAGGTGGGGAAAGCAAGTTGTGAGGCCAATACAGAGTTTGTAAAGGGAAATAGAAAGGTTAAGTAATGGGCAATAATTTGGCAGATGGAGTACAATGTGGGAAAATGTGAAGTTGTCCACTTTGGCACTAAGAGTAGAAAAGTAGACATTGGCCTGGATCTTCCGAGCAGCAACATCCATCATCAGATTGCCGCTCCACTTGAACGCTCCACATTTCTTGCTGAGTTTCTCATGCCTGCTTTCCCAGAAATGCAGAGCATAGCATCCCTCAGAGAACTTCACTGCAGCGCTGTAAACTCGGGAGGAGGGTGGGGGTGGGGGAGACAGGACATCCCCCCCTCACCCGCCCCACCTACTTATGGCACCAGCTGCTATATGGTAAATTTAAAATGTTCTGTGTGAATGTTAGTGAATGGGTGAGTGGGTTAATGTTATGGTGAGTGAGGTGGCAGGTGGATGAAGTTGGAGCCGGGTAGGGGGACAGGTGGATGAGGTGGTCAGTGAGTGAGGTGGTCAGTGGGTGGGGTGGCAGGTAAGTGAGGTGGATAGTGGGTGAGTGAGTAGGTGCATTGGGGGTAGTCAGGTCGAGGGCTAGTCAGGTCTGGTCGGGAGGGTAGTAGGGTGTGGTTGGGGAGGGTAATCGGGTATGGTTGGCTGGGGTAGTCGGAGGGATCGAGGGTCATGTCAGGATATAAGCGCGAATGATTGAGGGATCCGTTGTGTAGTTACCCAGGATTTAGACTAGATTTTTTCTACCTAACATTTCCTGGGTACCTATCCAGGTAAGTACATTGGAACTGTCCGAAGCCTGGGGAGCAGGGGAATTGCACATCAGAAGTTCATATTTCCTGGGCAATTCCCAGGGAGATCAACTCATCAGAGTTTCCTGGCACGCATCTTGAGTCGTACATCTGGTCTCCGATGATACTTAAATGGAGAGAGACTGCAGAATACTGCAGTGCAGATAGATCGGAATGTGCTTGTACATGAATCATAGAAAGTCAGCACGCAGGATGCAGCAAGTAATTAGGAAGGCAAAAGGATTGCTGGTCTTTATTGCAAAGGAGATGGAGTATAAAATTAGGGAAGTCTGGCTACAACCATACAGGGCATTGATGAGACTACAACTGGAGTACTGTGTACAGTTTTGGTTTTCTTACTTAAAGAGGGATATACTTGCATTGTAGACAGTACAGAGAAGATTCACACGGCTGATTCCTGGGATGAAAAAGTGTTTTATGAGGAAAGGTTGAGCAGATTGGGCCCATACTCATTGGAGTTTAGAAGAATGAGAGGTGATCTTATTGAAACATAAGATTCTGAGGGGACTTGACAGAGTCAATGCTGAGAAGGTGGTTCTTTTCATGGGGGAGATCTAGAACAAGGGGGCAAAGTTTTAAAAAAAGTCTCCCATTTAAGACAGAGATGAGAAGGAACTTCTCTCTGAGAGTCATTAGCCTTTGGAATTCTCTTGCACAGACAGCAGTGGAGGCTGGGTCATTCAAGGCTGAGTTACACAGGTTTTTGATTGACAAGGGAGTCAAGGATTATGGGTACAGACAGGAAAGTGGAATAAAGACCACAATCGGATCAGCCATGATCGTATTGAATGGCAGAGCAGGCTCGGTGAGCTGAATGGCCTACTCTTGCTCCTATTTCTTATGGTCTTACACAATTATGTGACAAATTTGATCTAAATTTAAATTCATTAAAACAAATAGGCAAGAACTTTATTTTTTATTCTTCAACAACCTCATAAAAGTAGGAAATAGGGGGAGAGGCCCTGAGAGAGAACAGTGTCGAATCTTCCACCTTCATTTCTATTTTCCATTTCCAAAACAAATTTCAATAAATTTGCGATGAAAAAGTTAGATTTGTTCAAAAGAAACGTTTGCGACATTCAGAACACCATGTAAAATATGAACCAAACTTCAATCATATCCCACTGTAATTACCTGAATGGGAATGCTATCAAAAGGATGACCAAACATTACTTCAAACAGGAATAAACAGGAAAAGTCAGGAGTTCACTTTCACTTCTAGCCGATCCTGTTAATAGTTGTTACGGTCTAGGGCACCAGCTACAATAAATGTTACCATGGTTTTGCTAGTCTTACATCTGCACAGACCTTTGTGGCACAAACTTATCTTTTTACAGGGTTATTGGCTACACTCTGATCACATTGTTTTCCTATCAGTTTGTTTGTTTCGACTGTTGTCAAATGAATTATCATAATTGAATTCAAGTCCATTTGTAAAAGTCACATACTGGTGTCCACCTTTGATGAAAATCGTAATTGAATCATCACAAAAAGACAAAAACAGAAATACCTGGAAAAACTCAGCAGGTCTGGCAGCATCGGCGGAGAAGAGCAAAGTTGATGTTTCGAGTCCTCATGACCCTTCAACAGAACTAAGTAAAAATAGGAAGGGGGTGAAATATAAGCTGGTTTGGGGGGGGCGGGGTGTTGTTGGGACAAGCAAGCAGTGATAGGAGGAGATAACCAAAAGATGTCACAGACAAAAGAACAAAGAGGTGTTGAAGGTGGTGATATTATCTAAAAGAATGTGCTAATTAAGAGTGGAGAGCAGGACAAGCAAGGTAGCTCTAATGGGAATGGGGTGAAATAAACGATGAGTGGAATACATTTAAAAATAATGGAAATAGGTGGGAAAAGAAAAATCTATATAAATTATTGGAAAAAACAAAAAGGGGAAGAAACGGAAAAGGGGTGGGGATGGAGAAGCGAGTTCAAGATCTAAAATTGTTGAACTCAATATTCAGTCCGGACGGCTGTAAAGTGCCGAGTTGGAAGATGAGGTGCTGTTCCTCCAGTTTGCGTTGAGCTTCACTGGAACAATGCAGCAAGCCAAGGACAGACATGTGGGCAAGAGAGCAGGGTGGAGCGTTAAAATGGCAAGTGACAGGGAGGTAAAAACAAAAAAACTGCGGATGCTGGAAATCCAAAACAAAAACAGAATTACCTGGAAAAACTCAGCCGGTCTGGCAGCATCGGCGGAGAAGAAAAGAGTTGACGTTTCGAGTCTTCATGACCCTTCAACAGAACTGAGTGAATCCAAGAAAGGGGTGAAATATAAGCTGGTTTAAGGAGTGTGTGTGTGTGTGGGGTGGGGGGGGGCGGTGGTTTGGGTGGGGGGAGAGAAGTGGAGGGGGTTGGTGTGGTTGTCAGGACAAACAAGCAGTGATAGAAGCAGATCATCAAAAGATGTCACAGACAACAGAACAAAAGAACACATAGGTGTTAAAGTTGGTGATATTATCTAAACGAATGTGCTAATTAAGAATGGATGGTAGGGCACTCAGGTATAGCTCTAGTGGGGCTGGAGGGAGCATAAAAGATTTAAAAATATTTAAAAATAATGGAAATAGGTGGGAAAAGAAAAATCTATATAATTTGTTGGAAAAAACAAAAGGAAGGGGGAAGAAACAGAAAGGGGGTGGGGATGGAGGAGGGTGGTCAAGACCTAAAGTTGTTGAATTCAATATTCAGTTCGGAAGGCTGTAAAATGCCTAGTCGGAAGATGAGGTGTTGTTCCTCCAGTTTGCGTTGGGCTTCACTGGAACAATGCAGCAAGCCAAGGACAGACATGTGGGCAAGAGAGCAGGGTGGAGTGTTAAAATGGCAAGCGACAGGGAGGTTTGGGTCATTGTTGCGGACAGACCGCAGGTGTTCTGCAAAGCAGTCGCCCAGTTTACGTTTGGTCTCTCCAATGTAGAGGAGACCACATAGGGAGCAACAAATGCAGTAGAGTAAGTTGGGGGAAATGCAAGTGAAATGCTGCTTCACTTGAAAGGAGTGTTTGGGCCCTTGGACGGTGAGGAGAGAGGAAGTGAAGGGGCAGGTGATACATCTTTTGCATGGGCATGGGGTGGTGCCATAGGAGGGGGCTGAGGAGTAGGGGGTGATGGAGGAGTGGACCAGGGTGTCTTGGAGGGAACCATCCCTACGGAATGCCGATGGGGGGGTGAAGGAAAGATGTGTTTGGTGGTGGCATCATGCTGGAGTTGGCGGAAATGGCAGAGGATGATCCTTTGAATGCGGAGGCTGGTGGAGTGATAAGTGAGGACAAGGGGGACCCTATCATGTTTCTGGGAGGGAGGAGAAGGCGTGAGGGCGGATGCGCGGGAGATGGGCCGGACACGGTTGAGGGCCCTGTCAACGCGTGGGTGGAAAACCTCGGTTAAGGAAGAGGGAGGACATGTCAGAGGAACTGTTTTTGAAGGTAGCATCATCGGAACAGATGCAAAGGAACTGAGACAATGGGATGGAGTCCTTACAGGAAGCGGGGTGTGAGGAGCTGTAGTCGAGGTAGCTGTGGGAGTCGGTAGGTTTGTGATGGATATTGGTGGACAGTCTATCACCAGAGATTGAGACAGAGAGGTCAAGGAAGGGAAGGTAAGTACTCCGGCCCCCTTCCACAACTCTTTCTCCAGTACATCAATGATTACTTCGGTGCTGCTTCCTGCTCTCGTCGGGACTTGGAAAAATTTATTAATTTTGCTTCCAATCTCCACCCCTCCATCATTTTCACGTGGTCCATCTCTGACACTTCCCTTCCCTTCCTTGACCTCTCTGTCTCAATCTCTGGTGATAGACTGTCCACCAACATCCATTACAAACCTACCGACCTCCACAGCTACCTCGACTACAGCTCCTCACACCCCACTTCCTGTAAGGACTCCATCCCGTTCTCTCAGTTCCTTCGCCTCTGTCGCATCTGTTCTGATGATGCTACCTTCAAAAGCAGTTCCTCTGACATGTCCTCCTTCTTCCTTAACCGAGGTTTTCCACCCACGGTCTTTGACAAGGCCCTCAACCGTGTCCGGCCCATCTCCCACACATCCGCCCTCATGCCTTCTCCTCCCTCCCAGAAACATGATAGGGCCCCCCTTGTCCTCACTTATCACCCCACCAGCCTCCGCATTCAAAGGATCATCCTCCGCCATTTCCGCCAACTCCAGCATGATGCCACCACCAAACACATCTTCCCTTCACCCCCTCTATCAGCATTCCATAGGGATGGTTCCCTCCAAGACACCCTGGTCCACTCCTCCATCACCCCCTACTCCTCAACACCCTCCTATGGCACCATCCCATGCCCACGCAAAAGATGCAACACCTGCCCCTTCACTTCCTCTCTCCTCACCGTCCAAGGGCCCAAACACTCTTTTCAAGTGAAGCAGCATTTCACTTGCATTTCCCCCAACATACTCTACTGCATTCGTTGCTCCCAATGTGGTCTCCTCTACATTGGAGAGACCAAACGTAAACTGAGTGACCGCTTTGCAGAACACCTGCGGTCTGTCCGCAAGAATGACCCAAACCTCCCTGTCGCTTGCCATTTTAACACTCCACCCTGCTCTCTTGCCCACATGTCTGTCCTTGGCTTGCTGCATTGTTCCAGTGAAGCCCAACGCAAACTGGAGGAACAACACCTCATCTTCCGACTAGGCACTTTACAGCCTTCCGAACTGAATATTGAATTCAACAACTTTAGGTCTTGAGCTCCCTCCTCCATCCCCACCCCCTTTCTGTTTCTTCCCCCTTCCTTTTGTTTTTTCCAACAAATTATATAGATTTTTCTTTTCCTACCTATTTCCATTATTTTTAAATATTTTTAAATCTTTTATGCTCCCCACACCCCCACTAGAGCTATACCTGAGTGCCCTACCATCCATTCTTAATTAGCACATTCGTTTAGATAATATCACCAACTTTAACACCTATGTGTTCTTTTGTTCTGTTGTCTGTGACATCTTTTGATGATCTGCTTCTATCACTGCTTGTTTGTCCCTACAATCACACCAACCCCCTCCACTTCTCTCCCCCCACCAAACCCACCCCTCCCCCCCAAAACACACCTTAAACCAGCTTATATTTCACCCCTTTCTTGGATTCACTCAGTTCTGTCGAAGGGTCATGAGGACTCGAAACGTCAACTCTTTTCTTCTCCGCCGATGCTGCCAGACCGGCTGAGTTTTTCCAGGTAATTCTGTTTTTGTTAAGTGACGGGGAGGTCTGGGTAATGCTTGCGGACAGACTGAAGATGTTCTGCAAAGCGGTCACCCAGTCTGCGTTTGGTCTCTCCAATGTAAAGGAAACTGCATTGGGAGCAACGAATGCAGTAGACTAAGTTGAGGGAAGTGCAAGTGAAATGCTGCTTCACTTGAAAGGAGTGTTTGGGCCCTTGGACGGTGAGGAGAGAGGAAGGGGCAGGTTTTACATATTCTGCGTTTGCATGGGGAGGTGTCGTAGGTGGGAGTATTTTTAAATGTATTCCACCCATCGTTTATTTCATCCCACCCCCACTGCAGCTACCTTGCTTGTCCTGCTCTCCACTCTTAATTAGCACATTCTTTTAGATCACCACCTTCAACACCTCTTTGTTCTTTTGTCTGTGACATCTTTTGGTTATCTCCTCCTATCACTGCTTGCTTGTCCCAACAACCCCCCCACCCTTAAACCAGTTTATATTTCACCCCTTTCCTATTTTTACTTAGTTCTGTTGAACGGTCATGAGGACTCAAAACGTCAACTTTGCTCTTTTCCGCAGATGCTGCCAGACCTGCTGAGTTTTTCCAGGTATTTCTGTTTTTGTTTTGGATTTCCAGCATCCGCAGTCTTTTGTTTTTATCACAAAAAGACTATTGCTTTGATGTGCACAATGTTATCTCAGTTATATCTATCATATATATTCTATCAAATGATAACACAATTTTGATGTCCTTTACTCCAATATTCATATCAGGCCAATTTTAATCTTAACTACAAGAATCTTTCCAGTATTGAAACAATACTCCTGTAGAATTTAATTGGGTAATTGAAAGACAATTTCTAAGCCTGAATCTTCTCCACGTTTGCAGCTATGACACCAAATGGCCAGGTTTAAAATGAGCAGGCATTTATTTTGGTTAAAAAACTATAACCTATTGTGTTAAAGCCAATTTTAGTTTCTAGTTCCATTGTCTTCAGGCAGAAACAGCTGTGCTGATTCACTAGTTTTCACTGACTGTAAGAACAAACAGCCCCCTTTAAAGGGGAAGAGGGGCACCTGTAAACTCAAAGTCTAAATGTCATCATCAATCACTGAAATCAACAGAAAAGAGGAGAAAAACATATGTGAATAACACCTGGTTAATGTTTAATCACCTTTTATTTACTTGAACCCTTCTACTCCGTTCTAACTGTTGTAGGGTTACAGTTTATGCCAAGCACTGATCACAGTTTATTAAAGCTAGTTGCATTTATTTGTGATTGATAGCATTCTTCATACAGCACTATCAGGTTATAGCGAACATCGTGCAAAGTAGGGAAATCGCTTTCACACAAATGTGTTTGCCATAAGTGTCTGTTATAATCTGCTGCTCACTCACTGAGCAAAGGAGGAATCTGGAGCTAGTCTTTCCTTAAAATAGGTTTATTCACATAATCCAGAGAGCACAGGCACAGGCTCCCTTTTCCTCTCCCCATATGTGGAAATTGGTTCTCAAATAGGAATAATGCCCTAACCTTACCCCAATTAGTACCAGCTTTCACTTGCACCTACAGCATGCACTTCATTGCGAAAGGATTGCAATATTAACATTGTCCACCCGTAGCCTGGGTACAAAGCAATTGTGTGGCCTAAAAGAACACAGAATTTTGGGCTTAAGTTAAGCAGATAATTTTCATTTTTATGCAAAGTAAAAGCAAAACCAAGAAGCTGATCGCAGGTTTAAACATGCTGTGTCTGGTGTGGATGAATGATGATAAAATGTGTTGTGAGGGGCTAAGACACTCACCCTGTAACTTTTTTAATAAAACGTGTAGAGAGATATCCTCATTATAATGTATAAACATTTCAAACTGGCCAAAGACCTAAAATGGTTGAATCTATGTCTGCCTGTGAACTTGAACAAAAGAATGTACCTGGCAGTATCAGGGAAACTCACACATCGTTATCCCTGAAGAGCCACTAACAAGCTCTAGTGAGCTGCACAGACCCAATTCAAAGAGAGCTATACAAAGGCGAGCTGCATTCATAACCCAGGATGGCCAACAGGAGTCTGCTAAGACAAGGGGCCCCGCAAACTTCCTTTTAATTCTTGATGGTTGAGGCATATAACAATCTCAGGGACCCAGATGAGGGATACACGTCCTTTGCCAAAGACAGTGTGGAGAGGTGGGAATCATGTGACATAGTCCTTTGGCTATGGAACCAGTAACATTGCCTTGCTAAATTAAAAGTCTCAGTCTGCCTTTTTACCATCTGACTAGCAGCATAGCAGACAAAGAGCTCTGGCCCAAGTTGAACACCTAGCCCCATTTGCACTGCTTCTGTTGGAAATTCTGTATCATCGCCTAGAAGGCTAATTCAGCTCTGCATGCCTATCTTATCGAGTGAAGTCAACACCACTGGAAAAGTGAATTATTCAGCATCAGTTTTCAGCTCACCGACCTCGGTGAAGGAATACCTCAGTGGTTTTTTTGATTCTGAATCCTGGAACCCAAGTGAAACAATATTTCTTTTCTCTGTGATCTCTGCAATGTAAATCTTTCCTTTCTCCATCCCTCTTTTACTGTATGAATGCAAAGAAGGCAATATTGCAACCCTCCTCACGCATTTTGAATGTGTGCAAATAAACTAATTCTTTGAACTAATTTTCAGTTCTGTTGAAGGGTCGTGAGGACTTGAAACGTCAACTTCTCCGCCGATGCTGCCAGACCTGCTGAGTTTTTCCAGTTATTTCTGTTTTTGTTTTGGATTTCCAGCATCTGCAGTTTTTTGTTTTTAACTAATTCTTTGAGTTCATCCTATCTCAAGTTTGCTTGGGAGGTTATTAATAGAAAATTGGATTGCACAAAAACTGTGGAGCTGGGAAATAGGCCACCGCTTACAAAAGGGGAGGCAAATCAAAATTACCTTTCTGTTTGCAGACGAGTGGTGAGAAGGAAGAACTGGTGCTATTCAAATTAATCCAATTAATCCCCCCTCCTTCTCATAACAGTGTTGAAGAGTGAACTTTTAAGATTAAACAAAGGAATAAATGGCACGGCTTCAGTGTTTCCTTAGGACCCATTTGCTTGTGCTGATTTGTATCCAGTTTAAATTTGGGCATATTTTAATGAGCTTGGAAGAGAACAGGGGAGTAATGTCATAAGTAAAATGAGGTGAATATTGCGCACTTTTTTGGGTCTAACCTCTGCGTTCTGAAGTTAATAGTTAAGAATGTTTGGATATAATTAAAGTACCACTAACCTTTAAAGTGTAAATAGAGCGTGTCATTCAGGTAAGGTGTCTGGTAGAGCTTCTGCTCTTTACAGTGCTGCCGCAGGAACTGCTTTGTCATCCTGCCGAGTTAAGGATAAGAATATTTCAGGCTCTCAGCCAAGCGTTAATTCACAGATCAAACCGGAAGGAGAGAATGTAACCAACGTACCCTCTAAGTTTTCCTTGTTGTGACCAGCCTGTTCATTTAAAAACACAGTATCTTTAAATTTTTATGCACCTACAACAGTTGGTGGGAGGGGAGAGAAAGTACTGAGACAAGCCATCAACACAACTGTTGAAAAAGCCATTATAGCAGAATCTCTATTGCATTCAGCAATTCACCAGAGTTTGATACTCGCTAGATGTTGAGAAGCATCTATTGGGTATCATGAAGTGAGATTTAATGTAGAGAGAGTGGAGGCCATAACAGAAACACATTGGTGTCAATGTTCGGAGAAGCACATTTTGGAGCTTTGCATAACAGTGAAATTTAATCAAAATATCAGACCTTAAAGGAACAAAAAAAGAGACTTGCATTAAATTAGCATTTTTCACAAGCACCAGATATCTCAAAACCGTTTTATGAAATGTAGTTACTGTTGTAATGCGTGGCCAGATGAAAAATTAGACATCTTTCAGGTTATTTTTAATGATGAAGAAAAGATTATTCCATTTTAACAAGACAGGAATCACAACGATAAGTTTGGAAGCAGAAATCTTCTTGAAGATGCAAGGAATCTGAGCAAGGTAGAGATGGATTCATACAAAAGACAGCAGAATGTCATGAGATCATAAGAAATAGGAGTAGGCCATTCAACCCATCAAGCATGCTCCACCAATCAATAAAATCATGGCTAATCTGATTGCGACCTTAACTCCACTTGCCTGCCTGTCCCCCAAAACTCTTTTTTTAAAAATTCATTCATGGGATGTGGGTGTCACTGGTTGGGCCAGCATTTATTGCTCATCCCTAGTTTTGCCCTCGAGAAGGTGGTGGTGAGCTGTTTTCTTGAATCGCTGCAGTCCAT